>NC_056729.1:1327026746-1327291746 GCF_019279795.1 Protopterus annectens
TGGATGCGGACAAACGGTCTTATGCGTATCCTTTGCTCCTTGGATGGGTACACTTAAGCCTTCGTGGCTTGTATTTGCTTCTCCGTTTATTTGGGACGGGTACTATGCTGCATACTCTACGTGCATTTCATTCTGCACGGGACCTGGCTGCTGCCATTACTATTATGGGCGGACCGTGGCTGTCAGCACATTAGGTTGCTCACCTCATGCCGGCTTAGACACGCCTCCAGACGCATCCTACCTGGGCTCGCTCACGTACACTACACACGTGTCTGTGGTTGCAGTGCACTCTCATTAATATGCATATGGCGCTACTGCGCCGGCTATTCACTGCACCGCCGGCGCAGACCTTACGCCGGCCTTGCGCCGAGCTTCATGAATCCCGGGGAAGGAGTTATGTACAATGGTTTAGTAATGCTCCCAATAGGGACTCACAATTTACATGGTCTGACACATTAAAAGCAAAAAATCATCAGATTGGTACAGAGTGTAGTTGAGTATTAAAAGTTAAGATATTAATCAGATATGATTTCATTTTATAGCTTAATCAGGGTTGGTACATAGACAAAGTCAGTTTACTTTGAAATACTGTTTGAGGCTTTTTTTGAAGAGACATATGGAGGATTGAAGGGTTATATAGTTTGGCAGTGAATTCCAGGTTTTGCCAACAAAGTTGGCAAACAGGGATTCACCAGCTGAGTTATTAGCTTTGTAGGTTTGGACCAGTAGTTTGCTGGCTGATCGTAGACCTCAAGTTGTTGTATGGCTTTATAATATTTATAAGTGAGGGGGTAACCTCAGGGTGGTAAATAATTTTGTGTGCTATTAAGAGTTAATTGAATTGAATTAAACTGGGAAGTTGTAGCCACTCTAGTTGTTTCAGGTTCTGGCAGTGATGGGTTCTATAGGTGGAGCTAGTGGCGAATGTGGCAATATGGTTGTAGCTATGGGAGAGCTTACTCAGTTCAGATTTAGTAAGGTTTGAGAGTACAGGAGAGGCATAAATAAGAGTAGAGAGTAGGTGCGACCAGGCGATTGCAGTTCTAGCCAGTGGGGTTAAAAAAGACTTGTTTCTGTACAGAGATCCAAGCTTCTTATTGATGGTCTGTATGGTTTTCTTGACCTGTAGGTCAAATTTAAGATTATTATCTATGATAACCCCTAGAAGCTTAGTATGGGTATCTGGGGAGATAGAGGTACCATTGCTGGATGTAACAGAGAATGAAAATGGGGTGGATCTACTAGTGGGGATGAAGAGCAGAAGTTTAGTTTTATTGGGGTTCAGCAGTAGATGCTGGTTGGAGAGCCAGTTTTCAATAGTGTTAAATGTGATTTGGGTTAAGATTTGCAGGCTGGATGGGGAGGTGGCTGAGCAGATCAGAGTGGAATCATCTGCATACTGAATGCAGGTAGCTTTAGGGACAGCAGTCTGAAGGTTATTGATGAAAATAGAGAAGAGTAGTAGTCCTAATATGGAGCCTTGAGGGACACCAAGAGTAAGAGGTAGCTGGCTGGACAGTTTGCCCCGCCATAATACAGCCTGTTGTCTTCCAGTCAGGTAGGACTGGAACCACTGTATTGTGTGCTTATTCAAAGAAATTGACTTTAGAGAGAGAATGAGAAGTTCATGGTTGACCATATCAAAGGCTTTTGATAGGTCAAGAAAGAGCCTATTGGCATTCCTGTTTTGGTTTATGGTGTTAGTAAAGGAAAGGAGGGCAGAGGTGGTGATGTGATGCGGCCTAAAGCCATGCTGTGAGTTAGACAGTAGGTTATTCTGTATAAGGTATTGCATTAGTTGCTTGTGTATGCATTTCTCCATTATTTTGGCTAGTGGGGAAAGAATGGCAATGGGTCTATAGTTGGATAATTCTGTGGAACTTCCACCTTTATGGAGTGGGATGATGTGGGATAATTTCCAGAGGGAGGGGATAGCACCTTCGGATAAGGTTCTATTGATCAGGATAGATATGGGGTATGCAATGGCATCTGCAGCTATTTGTAGGTACTCTGCAGGGAGGAGGTTGGCAGAGAGGGTAGTAGGTTTTAGTTTTTTTATTAGTGTTTTGATAAAAGTGGTGGAGATGGGTTGGAAGCTAAATTGGGCATGATTACTGGGTAGATTGGCGGTGGGGTTGAAATTTGTGTGGGGGTTAGTTGATTTGCTTGGGATTGGATTGTTTCAGTGAAAAAGTTATTATAGGTGCCAGCTATGGTCTCTGGGGAATTATGGGCGTGGTTTGTAGGGGTTGGGGTGGTAGAATGACCTGGATGAAGAAGATGATTTAAGCCTGCCCAGAACTTTTGAGGGCTGTTTTGATGTTTATGTAGGAGGTTTTGGTAGTAGCTTTTTTATCTAGTACAATCGATATTTTTTGTTTCATTCCTGAGCTGGCGGTATTTTAAATGGTCAAGTGGGGCTTTAGTTGATTGCCAGCTGGCCCAGGCTATGTTTCTAATTTTGATTTTTGACTTGGTATCCTTTGTGAGCCATGTGAGCCATAGTGCTGTGTATGATTTAGTTTTTATTGTATGTGCTAGAGCATGGAATCAAGGATACTTAGGAATTTAGTGTTAAAGTAAACTATGGCCTCTTCTAATGATAGATTGTTTTATATATATTTATGTATATGTATATATATATATATATATATATATATATATATATATATATATATATACATATACATACACACACACACAGTATATATATATATATATATATATATATATATATATATATATATATATATATATATATATATATATATATATATATATATATATATATATATATATATATATATATATATATATGTATATATATATATATATATACATATACATATATAGTTCAGGGATGAAGGGGCTTGCCCCATGTTTGTCGGTAAAGAGGAGGATTGCCTCCTTGCTTAAAATTATTTTTGTGTTTTGCATCTTTGGAGTGTTCCTGTCAGCCTCCGAAGATTTTAGACATTTTAAGTTTGAATAATATTATAATATAAAGATTATTAAATGGGAAACAGTTACACATAGTGGATACACTGTAAAAAGCTTAGGCTCAGCCTAAGCCACAAATTACAGTTCCTATTAGACAGTAGCCTAGTTTAACCTTGATGTAACAGAAGCACTGGGGGGTGTCTGACTTTTACAATCTGGAGGCACAAAAGTAACAACAGACTTATAAGAACACTGCAAAGGAAAAATATTTCAAAGCTGAGGTTGTGTGTATGCAGCTATGTGAAGGAACACATACATTACACCAATAGTGGCAAGTTCTCTTCTGCATTATTGACAAATAGTGTTTTTATAATGTATATATATATATATATATATATATATATATATATATATATATATATAGTTGATAAGAGGAATTAATACACAGTGAATAATTTACATTAATTACTGATTTGATACCAAGATCTCATTTGCTAACTACCAAGGAGCTCATCAAGTTGATGGTCAAACAGTCTCCTTTCAAAAATGATAAATGCCTACAGTCATGCCAGTCCTGTAAGGATTCTGTTTACTAGTGAAATAAATCATCAAATATATGCTTTTACAAATGAGCAAATGAAATGTCTTATTATTTAAAAAGCGCTGATTAAACATACAAGACAGTATTTCAGTTACACAGACAAAACGACCATAATGTTTAATATGGACAGAGTGATGATAGATAAAAAAAACTCTTAATGCATCTGTTGTTGGCATTTCCAGTTATTTCTTGTACAACAACAACATTGTAGATAACTGAAGCCTTAGGATGAAAATAAAGTTCAAGTCTGTGATACAAGAATTTTTGTTTTAATATTCTGCAGAAGTTAGGGTTTCTCATTTCCAGAAAACAGTTCCAGGCAAACAGAAAGAAAAGATTATCAGCAAAGCAATTTCAGTATACTTTACAGAGGTTTATTAGTAAAAATCAAATAGTGTTCTCAGCCAATCTGAAAGAAAGGAGAGCAGCTCTGACCCAAAGAACTGAATTATATAGTAAAGGATAGTATATGTGAGCCATCAGTGAACTTCTATAGTGGGAGTTATCAAAAATTGGGGTCTATATTACATCGTTGAACTCACAGGAGTTCGAACGTTGTAATATCGAACCATGAAGTTCAAAACCCAAGAATTCCGAAAACACAGAACAGCAATTTTTTCCCAGGGGAAAAAAATCACTCTTCCAGTACAAAAAAAAACAAACACTTGCACTTTAACCTTAAACTAATGTAGGGGACTTTGCACCCCCATACCCCCCACAACCCCCTACTTAAATATGCCAATTCCAAGATTGCACCACAGTGGAGGAAATATCAAAGCCTCGAAAACAGCCCACTGATTTTTTCCCCTAGAAAAAAAAATTGGTGTGCTGTGGCTTCGCTATTTTCGTATTTCGAACATTTGGGTTCGATATTACAAATTTCAGACTCCTGTGAGTTTGGTGTTGTAATATAGACCCAAAAACTGATAGGAGCATAGAAACATAGGAATGGTACTGCATACGAGATCATGGGGATTATAAGAGGCCTAGCCATATACACCTTTATGTAGACACTCTTAAATGTCAGTGCCACCTGTTATGAGTACTTAATAGTGCCCATCTCCCAAATCAAACTGACCTGTACATGGTAACACTAGTGAAATATAGTGTCTGCCCTTCCAATTACCAAGACTAGCCTTAAAGGCAGACAAAGTAGTATTTTGCTTGACCTGTAGTGGTAGCTTTTCCATTGGCTGGAAGTTCATTGAGTTAGCAAACCTATTCCTCTAGTGAGTCTTCTTTATTTGTTGGTGTAAATTTAGGTCTGTACTACAGACATTTTTTAGAGCCAACGGCCTTGTGAAGAAACAGGACATCAAATAGAATTTGGTCATTCATGGTTCAAAAACCAAGACACAGGGCACCTCTGTGAAGCCAGTGGACTGCTGAATGTAAGGAAAGTTGCACTAAACTCTCAGGATAACTGAAGGATTTAAAAGCATTATTTATTTATTTATTTAGTTATTGTTAAAAGTTGTTGGGAACTTTCCAGTTGATCATTTATACCAGGATTTCTACCAATCAAAGACAGCATTATATTCAGCGATGGGTCTGTTCAAAGAAGAGAATAGTGGTAAGAGGACTTCATTGCATTGTCATACTTGATTTACAAATACTAGTAACAACAGTGACATAAATGCAGATCCTTGATCAACTGGGAGATAGGATACATTGCATCACCTAGATGCAACTGCCTGCATACAACATAACTTCATTTGACCTTAAACATTATAGTTTTCACCAATATACTGAAAACATTTGATAGCGCAATTGGCAGTTCAACATCTAGTTCATAAATGTGTTTCCCTTATGTGATTGTATCCCATATAAAGGGATATGTAAAATATTACTTTAAAGTGTATATTTATGTTATTATTTATCAAAATAAATAAAAGTAAATTAACAAATACATCATATATTTGTCTTTAAGTGGTTCTTTGCTATGCAACTTGGTGAATCACATAACCATGCTGTATCATGTGTCAGTCTGAAGTAAAGCCTCCTTTTATTAAAAACTTTCCCAGGGATTTAGTAAGCTTCACGTAGGCTTCGTGCAAAGCCTACATGGAGTTCACATGTTTGTGCGATGAGCAGTCATGGAGAAATAACCAACAGACTCATGGACAACTTCAGACAGAAGCATGCACAGTTTTAAAATATTAAAACATTAATCTGTGATATTGCCAGAATATGAGTTTTGACATGTTCTGTAGGAACAGATGCGTACACTTATAATGATTGTCAGTATTCTAGAAGGTGAAGTCACCACCCCTATCCCATAAATAAACTGTCTTTGGAGGTTTTAAGTGTGACAGTGTTGAATTTAGGGACACTACTGTCCATTTGAGAGGTTTGTATGGCACATAAGCCACATGTGCAAGAATCAATCCCATTCCTACAATGTTGTCAATCTCTTGTATTTACTGGGTGCAACACAAAAAGATGTATCACACATGTATCTTGTACAACACATTCAAGGAAAGTCTGCACTGTGAATTCTTAACAGGTGTACAAACCAAAGAATAGTTCTGTATGGGCAACATGGTGTGTGCAAGCTTTCTGTACCATATGCAATATACGTGACTAAAGCATCCCTGGCTTACATAGATATCAGCCATAAGGATATCAGCACTTACAAACAATGCACTATTATGAGTGGGTTCCCTACACACAGATGAGTATTGCATACATCTGCCACATGTAATTTCAATGGAAATTATCTGAAGCATCTGTAACTGATGAGTGAATTAAGAATTAGATGTGTTCTAATGAATGGCACAGCAGTATGTGAGACTGATGGCAATGCATCAACTCTGGCCATATGCACAGAAAATGCAGCAGTGCAAAGTCTAGCATCAATGAGCGAGGAAACTGTCCCTATGATATTGTTCACATACCAAACAATGCATGAAGCACACTGTAGAAGCACATGTAAAACTTTAAGACATGCCACATGACTGTCCCCCTGACATTGACAGTGGAAATGTACTGGCATGAAATCCTAGCATACATCTATATGTGTTCATGCAAACTATCAGGTGGTAATACCGGTGTGATGTACTGTTACATCTGTGAATTCGTACATTCATAATATAGCTGTACTTAGGATACAGTTGGATGTCATAGTTTTATAATTTCATACATTCACAGGAAAGTACTAGGTTAATGTTCCGAGATGACATAAAATCCTAGTCACACTTAACATGAGTTTCACAATTTTTATAGCTATGTGAACAAAGGTCACACATTTATGGAGCCTATGCTATGTTATCTAAAACCAACTGCCTCTGTCCATGAAGGACATGGGCATAACACCAGTGAGGACAATTACCATTAAAAATCCATTGATGTAGATTGCACTTGAAGAAGGTCAGGAGACACGTTTGTTTTAAGTGAATGGCAAACCTGTTCCAGAGAAGATGCAGTGTCTGAGAGACATTTCTATCTCTCCATCATTTATTATGGCAGAGGCTAGGTTAACATCCATTAGGACTGGATTGTAGAATGCACTATAGGGCAGACACAAATCAGCCCTTAGTTGTCTGTAGAGGACAGAATACAGTAATATGACTTTCAATGTTTCCACATAGGGCTTGCCTTTTACGCCCTGTATTTTCATTGTGCAAAATCTCTGGTGTTGCTCCAGCTGTTCAGATGTGTGGTGAGTTCCTTATTGGTAGTTAGGTTAAAACTTGTTTCTCTTTGCTCGAATTTAAGCCTCATTTTTGCGTGATGCTGCTCTTCATGCAGACGCAGTTAGCAGTGCCCTGTATAGATGCAAAAGCCTAGAAGCTTAGTTTTTCCCTAATAGCTGTCAGTAAAACCCTTCCAAGCTTTTATGCTGCTCTAGGAGCAACTCAGTTGTGCACTGGGTAGAGTTCTCTTATTGATCAACCTTAGCCTATGCAAAGTATAGACTCCTCTTGTAGTCTCAGTGCTACAAGCACAGTCCTGAAAAATTAAGCCATTCCCTTCCATAATAAAACATACAGTAAGAGCCTGCTATAATGGCTGGGCAGTTTTCCCATTATCTCTCTGGCCAACCTGATAGAGATGGGCATCCTGAGGCAATGTTGCAATTGTCTCATGTATACTGATGATCACTTACTCCTGAAACAAACAAATACTTTATTTGAGAGATGTAGTTACACTATGAAATTGGAGGCAAGACTCTCTCATTAGGACAAATCTAATGCAAACAGGTTGTTAGCAAACACACACTCCCCACACTAAATAAGGACACAACACATAAACCCACATATGCAGAGGTACTCACTAGTAACTTACCAGAAGTTTAGAGGCCTCCCAAATGGAAGCCACTTACACACATAACAGTGCAAAAAGCAACCACAACACATGATAACACATACATCAGTATCTCAACAAATAAGTCCATAAGACGTAACACCACAAAACTTATTGTGCTGGTCATAGGTGACTCCATCTCCATTTGGAGACATACACATGTTCCCCTCATCAGGCTGGATAAGGAGCGGGATACGTTTAGCTGCCTGTCAGGTGCCAGGATCCATCAAGCCACTCAAGCACTGAAGTCACCCAACCAGAACTACTGGTATAACTCCATCATAGTCCATGTGGGGTGAATGACTTTAAATATACTTCACAGATTATGTGTCACAGGCAGGTATAAGCCTAGCCTTAAGCAAAATTCTATTTTCTCAAGGATGATACCACAATGCAAACAAAAAAAGGATTGACTTTAACAATTGACTTAGCTTCTGGTTTCTGTCCAAGGGGATCCAATACCTGTCAGCCTGAGAAGGCATACATAGGCCACACTACTTTGCCAGAGATGGTCTACACCTGTTTCCTCTAGGCTTCTGGATACTGGTAAAGGCATCAACCAACTCTATTATGCCTTTTATTAGGCAGTGTCAAAATTATCAACCTCCCAACATAACAAAATCCTCTCCAGATAAACTCAAAGTACTGCTGCTTAATGCTAAGAATCTAAACAAGAAACTGCACTCCTTACTTTGGAAGATGCTGATGTCTGTGCAGTCACTGAGACATTATACAAAGGTGCTGAAAGCACCCCAGCCATGCAGGGCTACAATGTCTTCCACACATTCAGACCACAAACTTAGAATGAAAGAACCAAAGAAGGAGGTGTATCCATCTTCATTAAGGACAAGTATACTTAGAGACTGGTCAAACACTATGACTATCTTGAGCTAGTCCATGACCAGTTAACTGGTCTATATCAGATATTTAAAACCACAAAAGGTTGAATACCTCTTCATTGACTACTATTTGTCGAACTGAATCAGTCGAAGGATCATTTCCACAAACTGTTTCCCAAGGTAAGTAACCAGTGGGCCATCATCAGGAATTTTCCATTTTCTCCACTGTAGTGCAATTTCAGAGTTGGTATATTTAGTTGGAAGGGGTGTGGAGGGCATAGCTCCCCCCCACTAGAGTGGGTTTTACATTTTGCTGTTTTTGTTGCAGTCAGTAGGCTGGCCAGTGTGTTACTTACTATGGGAAAGCTTTTCATGGTAGCGATCATTCGCCAGATTCCCTTTCGACAAATAGGGGTCGATGAAGAGGTATTCACAGGAACATAGGATTATAGGAGGTTACTAGGCTATTGGCCCTGAGGCCCTTATAAGCCTAGCCAAGATTTTATCCCATGTTTAAACAAGTCAGCACTCAGAACCCCTGTCCAGCAGGGACACAGGTGGAATCCCAGGAGTGTATTTTCTGTTTCCCATCCAGATTGACATGAAGAGGGAGTCTATTCCACAGATGGGGAGCTTTTGGGACACAAATCTGTTCCGCCACAAGTCCTATTGATTTCACAGACCAGGCTGAGATTGCGTGTACAGGTTGCTCGAGTAGAGCTTGACTTGCAGATATGCAGCAGTCACATCAAGGCGGAGTCTGAGATTGCTTTGTATGCCAGACAGAGGTCACCTCTGAGGAGTCCTTATGAATCTGAGTAGAGGGACAGAGCTTTTATCCTATCTGTGAAGGGTAGGTGTTTGAGGCCCTGGATTCTGCTGGTGAGGAATCTCTGTGGTCTCTGCATCTGCTGCATGTGCTTTGCGAGGTACATGCTGAAGGGGGTGTTGTACTCAATAACTGGCCTTATAAGGGAAGAATACAGGGATTCTATGATCTCTTTGTCCCTGGATGAGATACCCTTACTTATGAGGTGGGCCATGTAGAAAGCTTTCCATACAATGAAGCAACATGGTGGTCAAAAGTCAGGTTGCTGTCAACCTGGGTGCCCATATCCCTCACTACTGATTGTGTACTTAGGATGTTGTTATTAATGTGATATGTGGGGAGGTCACTCTCCCCAAAGGGGATGATGATGCATTTTTTGGCATTCAGCTTGAGGCCATGTTTCTGGCACCAGTCATTTGTTTGGGTGAGAGTCTCTTGGAGGACGTCCACATCACATGGGGAATTGATGACTGCACCCAACTTGCAGTCATCTCAAACTTGGTCAGCCATAGCCCACTAGTTTAGGCCTGCACCTCAGAAAAGTATATCCTGAATAACAGAGGCCCAAAGACCGATCCCTGGGGTACACCGCTCATTACAGGTTTACTGCTTGAGGTGGCTTCCCCTATTTTGATTAGGTGGATTTTATCAGTGAGCCAGTTTGCTACACATCTGGTAACATATGGATTGATGACTAGTTGAGAGAGTTTATCTACTATGCCTTTGTGAGAAATAGTGTCGAAGGCTTTGGCCAGGTCAAGGTAGGTGGTGTCATACCTCTCAACTGTACAGATTTTCGCAGACTGCCCAGATTTTTGGATCATATTTTTGGCCTGTTCCTCTTTTTTTCTGGCAAATCACTGGAATGATCTCAGGATTGAAGTCAATAAATAATGACATACATTTGAGTTTCAGACTTCAAATCCTTCAGAAGATGTATATTAAAACAAATCCTGTTACTCTAGCAACTTTCTAAGTTTATAAGAGCAATATTTAAAATAGATCCCTATCTGTATCCCCATTTTTTCAAGCTTTGTCTAGATTTTTTTGCATTAACAGGTTGAGAGGTATGGGCAGTGTGCACCATCTTCCTCTTGTCCATGGCTTTGGTGACTGTCTCAAAGAAGTCGACCAGATTTAACAGACATGACCTCCCCTTGGCAAAGGCAAACTGTGTCAGGTTGAGTGTTTGGAGGTTGCCAATGTCCCTGTTAATGAGGTCCATGATAATCCATTCCATGGTCTTGCAGATCAGGCTAGTTTGGCTGATGGGTGTATAATTTCCTGGATCAGTGGGCACTCTACCTTTGTGTAAAGGGATGACAGTGGCTGTCCTCCACTTTGCTGGGACAAAGCTGGTACTCAGGCTTTGGTTGAATAGGGTGCCTAATGGTGCTGCAAGTTCATGCCTGAGTTCATGTAGGATGCAGCCTGGGATGTTTTTGGGTCCCATGGAGGCTGTATTTTTTTGCCTTTGAGAGGGCAGTGATGACCTGTTCACTAGAGATAAAGAGTGGGGGGCAGGTACTGGGGATGCCCTGATTTACTGATGGGGGGACACAGGTGAGAAGTTTTCACTGAATCTGTCAACCAGTAGATTGTCTATATCGACAGCATTTGTGTATGTGGTGTCCTTGACCACCAGTTCTGTACAGATCTGGGTGCTTCCTTTGAGATTGCAGACATATGTGAAGAAGGCCTTATGATTGTCTCTGGTAGATATGGCCAATTTGGACTCGAAGTAAGCTTTAGGGGATTTCACTAGTGGTTTTATTTGCTTGTTCAGGCTAAGGAGAGATTGCTTCCAATTGAGCACCTGCTCCTTCTTGGTCCTGGACAGCAATTTTTTCCTTTTGTTATATAGTTTATTTATTGCAGATGTCCACCAGATGGGTTTACTCTTCCTTGCGGAGGATGAGTTTGTCCTGTCAGGTATTCCTGATTCCATGCATCTGTATAAATACTTGTATAGTACTTTGGTGTAGATTTGGACATTGGTGCCAGTTCCTACAGTAGGAGAGGGGCTGTGAAGCTTTTTATACCATCCCTCAGGAGATTGCAATCAGCTTTGGAGAAGTTTTTTTATTTGACCCTAGCTGGGTGAGGGGGCGGTCAGGGGAGATGGTGACTTCGAAAATGACCGCTTTATTTTCGGATCTTACCAGGGAGGATGACACCATAGGGGTGCTGCAGTGGTTACCTGTTGGTTAATACCAAGTCCAAGATATTATCACCTCTTTTAGGGGTATTAACTAACTGTTCCAAGCCATTTGCATTGATAAAATAGGGGAATCTCTGGGCATTTGTGTTCTGGTATGAGTAGTTTTTCCATTCTATGGTTGGGTAATTAAAGTCACCCAGGATCAGGGTAAAGGGGTGAATCTTGATAGATGTTGAGCAGTCCAGATAGGTGGAGTGGGCATCTTCAGTCAAATTTGGGGGCCTGTATCTAGCTATAATTTGAATAGGGGTCTTGTCAACAGTTAACTGCACCTGGAGTGTCCCCTGTACATCATAATGGTTGACCAGCTGGAGGTGTTTGTGTCTTTAATATATATTGAAAGTCCACCTCCTTTGGTTTTGCTGCCCACATTTTGGGGTCTGAATGTATGATAGGATGAGTAACCAAGTAATGCTGGGGTGCTGCCCGCAGCTTTGAACCAAGTTTCTGTGACTTCACAAATGTCAACATCTTCCAGGGTTAAGAATGCTTGCAATGAGTGCAGTTTCATGTTTAGTTAAGAATGCTTGCAATGAGTGCAGTTTTATTCAACCTTTTGTGGTTTCAATAATGTGATATAGACCCCCAATTAACTATAGCTAGCTATAGGTCTCTCATCATGAAACAGAAAAAGCATACTGCATATCTGGACTTACTGGAGTCACTTGCCATACACCTTACTCATGGGTGACTTTGATTATCCTAGCGAATGGGAAACGTGCATGACCATAAACATGCTGGCTTAGAGGTTCTTGGACTTTGTCAATGCAAATTCTCTGGAACAGCTAGTTAGCACAGCCACAAGAGGCTCAAATGTCCCAAACGCAGTACTCATTAACATGGGAGAGCATTGCACACCCATACATCAGTCTCATTCGACGTAGTTATAAGAGCAGATACTCCATAAAGCTCAAAAATGCTTAAGAATTTTTCAAAGACAAATTACCTCCTACTAAGTGATGGTATAAGAAGTTGCAAAGCCCCCTCAAAAGCAGCTAACATGGACTTCTATGCAGAGGTGTACACCAATGCCCTCTATAACCGCTTAAGCAGTTATATAGAATCACCTGACTGGATTAAAACCAGGTCTTGCTAAAAAAAACAAGCCACCCTGGTGGACCACTTGTATAAACAGCATATACAACAAGAGAAAGAAATGAATGTCCAAGAGCAAAAGGGAATTGTCTTAGCAGAGGAAGAAATCCCTCTCTTGCTTAAACAAACACATTGGAGATCTTGTCAAGTCTCCAAAGCTAATTACAAAGCAAAATAGCCCCTCTATTTAAGGATAATCACAAGGCATTCTGTAAATACATCCAAACTCTAAAAGGGAATACCCAGCTATGGTCTGAACTGGTTGTGGATGGCACCACCCATAATCAATTGGAGATAGTAGCCAACATGTTAGCTGACAGATTTGGAGCAAATTTCACTCCCTCTTCCCTGCCAGTCATCCCCCAAAGTATACCTGCCACCATTCCTCAACCTCTTATCTCAAGAGAGCAGGTCATCTATGTGTACTCCAAGGTGAAAAACATGGCATCAATGGTACTAGGCAACATCCCAGTTTGACTTTTAAACAACTTACAATATGACCTAGCAGACCCACTTGGATCCCTGTTTAACCACAGCCTGTGAACTGACTATGTTCCGGCAGAATGGAGGGCAGCATCAGTGATCCCTCTGCACAAAGGGAGACCATTAACTGACCCTGGGAATTATAAGCCCATAAGCTTGACTAACCTCATCTGCAAGGTCATGGAAAGAATTACTGTGTATCTTATTAATAAGGATATAGGTAATCTACAAACTCTGGACCCAACCTAGTTCAAATTCATTAGAGGAAAATCATGCCTGTTAAACATGGTTGACTTCTTCGAGAAAGTCAGTAAGGCCCTGGACAAGGGAAAGACAGTGCATACCACCTATCTTGACCTGGCCAAGGCATTTGACACAATCCTCCACTCAGGTATTAAAGAGAAACTCTCCCAATTGGGAAGAAACCCCTACATTAACAGATGAGTAGCCAACTGGCTCACCAACAGGACACATACTGTCAAAGTGGGTGACTTCACCTCTAGCAAAAGTAACATATCACCGGGTTCTGCAAACAAACTTGGATGGCCTGTGGCTGACCAAGTTTGCTGATAATTGCAAATTGTGAGCAATCACTGAGTCCTCCAATGATGTTAATGTACTGCACATAGGGTTAACGCAAACAAATGATTGGTGCCAATGCCATAGATTAAAGCTAAGTGGAAAAATGCATTATTATTCCCTTTGAGAAAGCTAACATCCTTGCTAATTACTTTATAGAAGCACCCCCATAGGTGTAGACCCAGTGGTACGTGATCTGGGTACTTAGGTAGTAAGGAAATTCTTGTATGTGACACATCTTATAAGTAAAGGCATTGCATCTAGATCTAAGGATGTTATAATTCCATTATACTCAGCCCTCATCAGACCAGTAATTGAGTACAATGCTTCCTTTTGCATGTACCTCACCAGAAACCTGCAACAGTCTGAGAGACCTCAGACTGGCTTACAGGGCAATCTCTGATCTCTACACATTCGTAAATCAGAATGCATTAGGGTCACTCACTCCAGCGATCTTAACCTTGCCCGTGACAGGAACGTCATTTTTATGTCATTCTGGAGGGATAGATACATCTTCCAGAGACTGCTACTTCTCTGGAAAAAACTTCCAGTTTATGAGAAACAGAACCCATCCCTGACCCTCTTCAAACACAACCTAGCTCAATGGGTGGGTGACTGCAAATTCACTCTAGGGGTGGCTTCCATGTCCCTCCTGAACAGTGGAAGTTGGTATTAACTACCATAGACCCTTACCTCTATGAAGTTCACTTGTCTAAGCACAACAACTGGGGCAACTTGGGGTAAATATGGCCATGCTTGTAAGGGCTCTAGAGCTGTTAGCCTATTAACCTTCTATGAACCTATGAATTCATGAACATGCCAAAGGGTGCACTGTTCTCAATTATTTGTTGTGATGAGGAACAAGTACAATGAACTTACAAAGTCCTTTGATCTGAATGACATGCTCACACTTATGAGCTGTGCCACACTGAAGGCATGTGTCAGCACTGTGAGTACATGGTGGTCTAACTTCCAATAAGTATCTACCTGAGTACCCAGATTGTGTACCACTGGGTCCACTCATTGAGATGTGCTGTCTATATTGTAATTAGTTTGGGTAGCTGATTTACATTGGTTTACAAAATTAAATAATTATATTTTTGGACATTTTAGTGTGTCTCCATGGCTCTAGCACCAATCATATATGTGAGTTAATACCTTCTGCAGTATATCAGTACCATTACTAGATTCAAGGATTGTCCACAATTTGCAGTCATCGACAAAGACCGTCTACGTTTGTCCTCACTTCTGTGAATTAAATACCAAAAAGGAAAGGGTCTAGTACATAATCCTGTGGTACTGTACTATTCACTGGCCTCTTGCTACAGGTGACCTCACACACTTTGACAGTATATGTCCTTTTGGTGATCCATTGTGCTACCCACTTAGTGATGTACTAGTTTATGGCCAGTTGAGACAATTTCTCTGTAATACCTGAGTGTGGAATTGTGTCAAATGCCTTGGCCAGGTCAACTTAGGTGGGATACACATTCTGTCCCTCATCCATCGCCTTGGTGACCTTCTCAAAGAAGTAAATACAATTTAACAGACATGATCTAGCCTTAACAAAGAAAAAATGGGTTGGTTACACATTTAGGTGATTACATATGCCCTTGTTGATAAGGTCCATAATCATTTTTTTTTCCATTTGTTTACAGATGAAGCTAGTCAACCTTATGGGTCCATAATTAGCTGTGTCAGGTGATGGTCCCCACCTTGTTTAGACAGATGACTGTTGCTGTCCACCATTCTGGTATACAATAGACTGTCTGGAGGCTGTGGTTAAGTAGGGATCCAATAGTGTCTACAAGGTCATGTTTTAAATTTTTGATAAGGCAACATGGAATGTTGTCAGGGATGATCAAAGCCATGTTTTAGCCTTATAGAGTCCAAAGATGAACTGCTGTCTTCAGAAAATATGCTGAGTAATGTTTGTATGTATACATAGTGTAACGAGCAGTGGGGTCAGGAGGGTGAAGTTTAATCCAAATCTGTCAGGTAGCAGGTTGTCTATTGCCTCCAGTTTAGTATTGGTAGTGCCATCCACAACTGTATGTATTTGTAGCTGTATGTTCTCCTTAAGATTTTGTATTTACTCAACAGATGGCTTGTGATAACACCAGCAAATACAGCATTGGGTATGCATCACATGACACAGTGGAAGTGTTAACACAGTTGTACAACTCCACCTAGTTAGCATCATTACATCAGTTGCACATCATATATGTATGTTTACCTTTGCAAATGTGTGTGTGAGGGCTGGGATACCATATATATGGGCACATTACAAATGAAGTGGATGTGGTGCATGCAGAACAGTCAATGACACAAATGCTGACAGTCACACAATGCTGCTGGACAATACCTAAATAATCCCCTTGTGAACAGCAACACAATTGTCCATACAATCAATTTCCCAAGGTTGTAAGTGATTATGTCCTGGTTATATGTTTGTACATATAACAGCATTAAAATATGTGGATGAAACAAGGAGCATGTGCCAATGTAATCAGTATGATGTAATATTTCTGCATCTCACATAGCAGTTCATGACTGTAGGTCTACACAAGCACACATGTCATACTGCAAGTTTCACTGTTATGGTTAAATGAGAAATGTGTTGAATACTATTATACTCCACTGCAAGAACACCTGCCTTACTAAGGCAACAGTATACATAGCATCATCCCATGTGAACAGTCCTCAAGAGGCATATTATTATAGCTGTTGGAAGGAACATGTAATAAAATGGTGGCAGTCTCCATCGATACATTACCTCAAAACACAGATTGAAATACACTGTTGTAGGGCTACCCTATATCTACAGCTCAAAACAAGACATGTGGATGATAGCAGCTCATAGGGTCATAGGACATTACTAGGCTAATGGCCAACATCACATAAAATTCTAGTCATTAGCATCTATATGATGATAGATAGTAGGGTTAAATGCCTATGTGTGTATGTGTGAGAATGTATTACATACTGCCTCTATCTATATGTGACATGTGCACCACCCCATGACAGAATTAGCAGTCACACATCCAGTGGTCTGAAGATGGCTTGCGGAGGGTCTTGGAAGGGTTGTGCTTTACAATATACTGTATGTATGCAGTTATGAGAGGATGGCATCACACATGGTTCTGCAAGAAGCATGTCACATTGGCAGAGGGAATTAGGGTATCTTGGATTCATGGGGCTATGTTAAAGGTTCTCCTGAATGGGATTTAAATGAAAATACCCTCACACACTAGTGTTGCTTAACAATTACTATCATCGACCAAATGTATTTCTTACTGTTTTTTTTTTACATGTACATAAATGAACTACTGCTTAATTACTCTATTGTACATATTGTTTGTCCTTTACTTTAATTCTGTTTTTTTTGTATTCTTATTGGATTTTACTTCAGTTCAGTAAATTTCTTGCTTAATTGTACTGTGGAGTTTTTCTCCCCAGGACTCAACTGAAAAAGGACACTAGCCCAGTCGGTCTATCCTTGTCAACAAATGTAAAATAAATAAATAAATAAAAAGAGTTTAAAAAAAGCATATATGACACTACCATCAACCACACATACAGCATTTATATGAGGTCAGATGTGAACATAAGGCATGTGTAGATATGCAAAGTGGATTCCATATGATGCAACAGTAGCACCATCACAGATTTCACACTGCACTTTATAGAGGATTACAGCATTGGTGTATGCTGAGAAAAAGATATTGGGAGGTGTGTGTCACACAGATGTGGATTCACATTTTGGTATAAGATTGTTGACCCACTCATATTTGAATAAACCCACATAGTCTGCTGTGAGATTAGAAACACACACTATCAAGCTGTACAAGGTGGAGAACACAGTAGTTAAAACTCGTGCCAACACAGATGTCCGAGTGTAATACTGTCAGAGTGAATTTTAGAAAGGATCACATCATAACTTTATATTTACAATAAGTGGACAGGAGTGCATGACATAGTTGTAATCTCACATGCAGTTTTCAGATTGTGCCCAGACTGATAGCAGAATGAACCTACAGACACAAGTTACCCACAGTGAGATTAAAACCCTGCCTAGCTATCTACAGAACACAATACCTAGCATAAGCACCACAGCACAAGCCAGACTTTCCTACTGTCAGACAACATTTTATAGCAGATGACATCATGAGTGTCTGGTGCAAAGAAGATGGTGGTAGGAGTGTCTTACATGCTATTCTAAAATGGTGACAGCTTACTGAACACAAGAGCACACAAGTTGACTGCAGTGAGATTAGAACTCCTACCTACCTATCTACACAGTACTTAATATAAGCAACATTGTGGAAGTCTGACTTTAATAGTACCAGACAGCACTTTACAGCAGATGACATCATCAGCATCTGGTGAGAAGAAGATGGTAGTGAGAGTAATCCATTTATTAAACATGAAGCATAAAATTAAATAATAATATTGATATTATTATAACACATAAAACCATAAATACATTAGACAGACCAATTAGAACTTCACATTTGTTCACAAATAATTAAACATATAAAGTATTAAAGGCATGAAAGAAAAAATATATAAATATAAAGAAAAAATAAAACAATTTACCCTCCCCAACCCTTTTGCCACAACCACAATTTTAACTGTCATAATAGTGTCTCACATGCTGTTCTAAAATGGTCTCCAGAGTGAGTGCTAACTGAACACAAACACACACAAAAGTTCATTGTAGTAAGATTATAACTCCTACATAGTTGTCTACACTCTTGACAGCAGAATTTAAGACAATTGCCCAAGCACAAGTCTGACTTTCATGCTGTCAGACAACACTTTATAGCAGATGACATCATCAGTGTCTGGTGAGAAGAGTATAGTAGTAGGAGTGTCTCACATGATTTTCTAAAATGGTCTCCAGACTGAGAGTTAACTGAACACAAACAAATGCACCAGTTGAATGTAGTGATACTAAAACCCCTACCTACAGAACACAGTACTTAATGTAAGCATCATAGCACAAGTCTGACTTTCACATTGTGAGACAACACTTTATAGCAGATGTCATCATCAGTGTCTGGTGAAAAGAAGATGGTACTAGGAGTGTCTCACCTGCTGTTCTAAAAATGGCCTCGAGAATAAGAGCTAACTAAATACAAACATGTATGCACATACATTGAGATTAGAACCCCTACCCATCTACAGAACATGGTACTGAAAGCAAGTACCACAGAAGAGGTTGACTTTTGCAATGTCCCAGAAAATGTTATAGCATATGACATCATTGGTGTATGTTGAGAAGATGATGGGAGGGTTGTATGAACTAACTATGTAGCCATGTGTGAATATTGATAGAAGTTGGGCACAGACTTATGCTCTTATGACACACACACACCAGTTGACCACAGTGAGATTAGAATCCCTAGCTACACAAGCTAGTGAACACAGTACTTAATGCAAACAAACACCACGGTGCAAGTCTGACTTTGATGCTGTTTCAGAACACTTTATAGCAGATGACATCATTAGTGTATGCTGGGAAGAAGATGTTGGGATGGCTGTTTGAACTTGCTGTATAGTCATGTACTTATTTAAAACTTTTTTCTCCATGAGACTTGAGTGATGAAAGTCATAGGTTCAGGAAGCTGTTAAAGACTGGGGGGGGTGACAGGGGCACTTAGTGAACTAAAAAGGGTAATTCTTTTAAAACTATTTGCTACCACAACATAGGTTCACTTGGAGGACATTTTAAGCTTAGCTAATTCCTTTTTGGTGCTTGAATTAACATTTTCTGATTGCTCTTAGCTATCCCCATGGCTGATAATTGTATATTAGCCCTAATGAGAGTAACTGTGATCGTACCATAGATAATTTGAGGGGGCCATGTAGGGGATACAGCATTTAGGAAATGCCTCTATCCATTAGTGGCATGAGGGGAAATCCTGGAGTACATTTTCTATTACCCATCCTTAGATCCAAGTTGCATTTGAATATGGATGGATGAGCTTTGCTTTATTTTTATGGATAGTCTGTTCTGGAACAGTGGTAGCCTCCTTGATATATATCCATCTCTCCACAACATTCAGTTTAGATACCTGGACTGAGTATTTCTGATGCCATTTGACTTGCTGATGTTCACTAGGTCCATCTGTATTATGTCAGAAGATGCTTTGTATGCCAGACATGTCACCTCTAAGCACTCAGTTGGGAGGGTAGCCTAATGGTTAAGGTGTTTGCCTTGCAAGCACGAGGTGCAGGGTTTGAGTCTCACATGTGGATAATTGGCTAGGCTTAAAATGGCTCGCAAGGGCAGTTAGCTTAGTACTAATCTATGAACTTATAATAAATCTTTGAGGTGGTCCATGCAAGACCTATTGTTTAGGACTTGTATCCTTTTAGTAAGGTATCTCTGAAGATATTCCAATTGTTGCATGGGGCTGGACAGATGCATGCCAAAGTGGGCATTATACAAAATGATTGACATAATGAGAGCTTTGTAAAGGGGGACAACATAATCTCTAGATCTAGTCACAATCAATTTGTTTATAAGCTGTGTAATATAGAAAGGCTTTCTTATGATGCTAGGCACATGTTGGTCAAAAGTTAGGTCACTGTACACACAAGTTCCCAAATGCCAAACAATTGGATCAGTTCTCAGAAAGCATTGTCATGATTTTGACACCAGTTATTATTTCGGACAAACCTTCATGCATGATGGTTAAGTCATTTGGGGATTCAATATCTTCTCCTAGCTTGCAGTCATCTCAAACTTAGCTGGCCAAAGTTCTTTGGTATTTCCTTTTACTTTTGAGATGTATATGCCGAACAGAAAAAGTCTCAGCACCGAACCCTGGGGGACTCCATTGGTGACTGGTCTCTTCCCCTGTTTTGATCTCCTGCATCCTTTGAGCCAAGTTGGAAATGCAGCTGGTGATGTAAGTGTTTGCTCCTACATTATTCATCTTTTGTACTACACCTGAGTAGGAAATTATGTCAAAAGGCTTGGCCAGGTCAAGGTAATGTGGTATGAACTGTTTTATCTTCATTCATTGCTTTGGTAACAAGAGTAAAGCTTAAATTTTGCCCATTATTTTTTGCCTTTCACACTTTCCTCTGGGCTGTTTTCAAACACATTTTTAGGGCCATGCATACGTGTATGCATTCTTTGATTCACCTTCCTGATTGCATTAAATTATATTCCTTGTATAATACAGCACACTTGTTAGACTTAAGCTAGAGCCCATTTTAAATTTATTGTTTAAACATTTTTCCAAAAGGCAATGAAACAAAAATGCATTAACCAATAATCACAAAACTGCCCTATTCAGAACATTTCCATCATAAAGGTCTACTTCCACACGCAGCTGCATTTTAAATTTATTGTTTGAACATTTTTCCAGTAGGCAATGAAAGAAAATGCATGCACCAGTAATGACAAGACTGCCCTATTCAGAACATTTCCATGATAACAGTCTACTTCTACACACACTATATAAATACAGAATCACAGCAGTGTAAGCCATAGACATGTTGCACAGCTTCTTGAACTTATTTTCAATTGGGGGAGAGGGGACCAGGGACACATTTTAAACATTGCTTGTATAATTTTGGAAAGTTGCTTGCATAAAATGTGTTAAAACCATGCATTTCACTACCAAGTCTTGAATCCAGAACTCTCTGCACTACAGTCAGAGCAACATACCACTAAGCTAAACCAGCAGTTTCTTGAAAGAGAGGAAGACAAACTTAAATAGCTATCATATAATTTAGTAAATTCACTTTTCACTTTTCACCATAGCTCTCAACCTCGTAGCACAAAAATACAGAACAAAGCCAATAATGGGGGAATACAGCCCCCAAAATAGGGACACATTTCAAATGCTGATTTTATAACCTTAGAAAATTGCTAGAATAAAAAGTTTTGTTTTACCACTCCTGAAAACCAAAGGAACAGAACATAAATGTGAAGCATAAATTCATAAGCGATGGTGGCTAGGGACTTTAGGCTCTTTTTACCTGTACCAAGGTACAGGGTTTGAGCCTGAGTACCTGTAGCCGTCAGATGTATCCTGTTGAGGGCATTTACGCACACACACACACACACACACACACACACACACACACACACACACACACACACACACACACACACACACCCCTATCTTACTCTGAAATGTGTCTAGTGTTTCATCCAGATTCCCAACTACTTCATTCAGATGTCTTACTTCCACTGACATGCATGCTTGATTCCAGGTTCCCAATTCCAAACTGTCTGTTTCCAGACTCCATCTTCAGTCCTTGCAGCTAAATAAAACTTGTCCGTTCCTGCTAGCAAACCTGAAAATATCTCCAGTCCTTGCAGCTAAAGAAAAGCAGCAGAAACTATCTGTTTCAGTTCCCGCTCACAAACCTGAAAATATCTCCATCTTCAGTCCTTGCAGCTAAAGAAAAGCAGCAGGAACTGTCCATTTCAGTTCCTGCTCGCAAATCTGAAAATACATGTGCCGTGCGATGATGTCAGCATACAATTTGAGATTGTTGGGAGGTTGGATTGATCTGCAAAAGTGGGGGGGCTCCCCTCCCCCCTCACTCTATGGTTCCGGTGCCCATGATGACAGTAGGACATGGAGTCATGCTCTTCTGACTACACATATACAAATTGTCAGTTGTACAATTTAAACCACTACCCAAATACTTATTCAAACACAGTAGTTAACATTCGAGCCATCAATGAAGTTTGATTTTTTCCTTGTGATAGTGGTCTTCATAGAGGTCAACATAATCATTTTATGTTGCAGATAACATTCTGTTATGAGACTGGTGTGCAAAATGTGGACTTTGGATTTGCTTTTATGCTTGCAATGTGCACAAATGCTTAAAAAAGACAGCATCTCCACCTAAATACAATAAGCTGTCATGAATGCATTCTGCAGAACTGAGACATACATGTATCTGTTTCTTAATATGTTGTGTACAAAACCCAACCTTGACTCACACACAAGCGTGCATGCATGCGCATGCGTACACACACACACACACACACACACACACACACACACGCACACACATACACACACACATTTTGTAAAAGGCATGAATGTAAGTGTTAATATATGAGTGTTCATACCATGATGAATTTATGTCTAAAGTAAGACATGTATCGGACAATCTTAATGTCTAGTGTCAGTATAAGCGTTAACAAATGTAACACTGCAGCTGTGCTCTTTATTTCTGTACTGTAGTTGACATTAGACGTATTACTGACATATCCATTTTCAAGTGCGTGGGTGCAGGTCTGAATAAATATGCATTCAGTGACTAACAAATGCATTCCCTTTTATTGTTGTTTAAATGCCTTTGGATAGGATAAAGAATAACTGGGCAATTAACAAAGTAATACATGCCAAACAACTTTTAACATAGAGTGGCAAAGTGTTTGCACATGCAAGATTCACAATTAATGAATAAAACTTGAACCTGAAAAATAGCTGGCAAATATTATGGTGCTCATGCTGCGGTTTATATTGTAAATGTCATGTCATAACATTTATGAGATTAAAAACTGTTTCTATTTCTTTGTTTACATAGAGTCAAGCAATGAGCAAATGTGGTTATCTGCTTAAATGTCCATCAACACTTTAGGCATTACTGCATGTAGACAACTATACCTGTTGTCTAGCTTTCTCCTATGGCAGCATGTGTAAATGCACAAATGATACAGGGTTCAAATTGAGCTCAACTGTTTTTTTAAGCATGGTGTCAGGATGGCATTACATAAGTAAATGAGATAATTCTTGTAAATGTAAGATGCAGTGAAGTACTATAAAAATAAACATCATTCAAGTGATTTATGTCAACACTCCACAAAGGGATTTGCATTTTTTTACATTCGGCAGTCTAAATAAGTGTCACAGTAAATATTTCAAAGTACTGACTTTACTCTGCTTAAACTCTGAGGGCCAGATTCAATAAAGCCTCCACTAAGTGTACACTAAGTGTACACTGTTCTGAGTGAACAGACAACACAAACATAATGTACACCTTCTTCCTCCTAATTTTAGCTTTCCTACTGATAGTCTTGCAGCTTTAAATATTCACAGGGATTCATAAAGGTTGCCACAAAGTGTAGACTGGCCCTGGGATTCAATAAGCTTTTTTTTTCCGTGCAGGAACAGTGTAGCCACTCTTGCATGGAATATGGCCGCTGAGCGATCCAGTAAAATACTGTTTTGATGTGCATGAGGCTGGCTACACTATTCCTGCATGGACACCACTACATAATGCTAATTACTGAGAAGAATTAGTGATTTAGCAAGCAGGCAAGCATCCATGCAAGAATAATGTTAGTTGCAGAAATGTATTCGGCTACTAGTCAAATACATTTCTGCAAAAATTAAAATGGAGGCATGACAGCTCAAAGAAAAGCATGTATTATAATCTTTAGGCATGCCAATGGCCAAATATATGGCCATTGGCATAGAAAAGTGTTTCATTTTTATAAAAATAAAATTTTATTTTATTTGGCCGATCTCGGATGTATAAGCATAGGTCAGTGGCGCGCAAACGGGATCATGCTGAAAATAAAAAAAAATGTGAAAACTCAATGTTAAGGAAAATCCGCATTTTGCCATTATAGCTTATGGCATGCAAAATCAAAATAATACCAGGGAACTGTGGTTGTTAAGGGGAAAGGCTCTGGAGTAGTGCAGTAACTATAGACTAAGGCAGTGGGATATGCAAATGAGGGGTAATTTACTGACTCACAAAAATATCCTAAGTGCCAAACTGCACCTAACTGTGTAGGTGCTAGAACATGATTCTGTAAGCAGGAGGAGCAACAGACATGAAAAGGGGGTGTCATTCATGTTCGCGTCCAAGGAGGGCCATTTCTACATGTTTACATTAGCTAAATGGGTTTGTGTGGCACGTACCAGGTGTAAAACAAACAAACAAACAAAAAAAAAAATCCCCGGACATAGCAGGATTTACATTTGGGCACCGGGTTTGCGCGGCGCACCTCAGGGCTTAAAAGGGGTGGAAATGCAAAGGGAAAAAAAGGAAAATAGCAGAATAAAAGCAATCAAGAACATTTTTTTATTTATTTTATTTTATTTTATTTTACATTTGTTGACCAGGCTAGTCTAGCTGGATATATGTCCATTTTCAGAAGAGGCCCGGGGAGAAAAGCTCCACACACAAAAAAGCACAATATACAAAAGTAGTCATATATGTAAACAAAAAATGAACAAAAATAGAAAGTGTCCAAAAAGGACTGGTTACATAAAAATTCCAGAAGACAAAGAAAAATACATAGTCAGTTGAAGCACGTCATAATTATAGAATCAAGGCTATTTTAAATAGTATCATAAAGAGAATAAATAAAGATAAAGTTCTAGAGACGAGGAAAGAAGGAGTAGTGGAGAAGTCTAGGAAGTAGAGAAGAAGTAGTAGACAGTAAAGAAAGAAAGGAGATAAAGAAGTGACAATGAGAGGAGAAGAGAGAGCTGGGAGAAGAAGGTAGTGCAAAGGACGTCAAGCATTGGGCAAAAGGTGGCCTAGGAAGTAGCTTAATTGGTGAGTAGAAAATAAGAGGAGTGGAGGAAGTAGAGGTAAAGTAAAAGGGGTGGAGAAGAATGTCAGTCTGGTATACTACAGGAACAGAGCCAGTGATTTTGGAAGTAAAGCTTGAGTTTTTGTTTGAAAAGAGGAAGCGATGTGATCAGAGTTATATCACTGGGTAGCAGATTCCATCTTCTACCAATAGTGTTAGAGAATAAAGAGTCGCCGGCATGGTTGTTAGAATTTATTGATCTAGTCAAGAGTTTACAAGAGGAACGAAGGGAGTTGAGATTATTGTAAGGGATTAAAAGTTGTGAGAGTATAGGGGTATTGTCAGGTTGGTACAGTATTTTGTGGGCAATAGTGAGTTGTGAGATTAAAAGATAATTTTGGAGTTCTAGCCAGCCTAAATATTTCAAATTAAGACAGTGATGGGTTCGATAGGGGTTCCCAGTGGCAAAGCGGGCAATGCTGTTATAGCAAGTAGCTAGTTTGTTAAGGTTAGCTTTCTTAACATTGGTGAAAATAGGTGAGGTGTAAAAGAGAGTAGATATGAGATGGGAGAGGGCAATTTTAGCTCTAGAAGATGGGGTTAGAAATAGTTTGATACGGTATAAAGATCCTATTTTTCTGTTGACTAATTTAATGGTATTGTTGATGTGTTGATCAAAAGTGAGTTTATTATCAATGGTTATTCCTAACAGTTTAGTTGTTGTGTCAGGAGAGATGACAGTGGCATTGTTTGAAGAGATAGTGAAGTTTAAAGGGGGGGTCCGAGAGGTAGGGGTGAAGAGAAGAAGTTTAGTTTTTTTGGCATTAAGAAGGAGGTACCGTCTAGTAAACCATGTTTCTACTGTATTGAAGATATTTTGAGTCAATGAGTGTAGTTCTATAGAAGAAGAAGCAGAACAAATAAAGGTGGAGTTGTCTGCGTATTGAATACAGGTAGCTTGAGGGATAACTAAATGAAGACCATTAATGAAGAGGGAGAAGAGAAGCGGACCAAGAATAGAGCCCTGAGGGACTCCAATAGAAATTGGCAATAAAGTAGAAATGTGGTTATCCCATAGAACAGCTTGTTGCCTGTTGCTCAGATATGAACTAAACCATTTAATAGCTAGGCTATCAAATGAGAGGGATTTTAGGATGTTAATTAAAGAAGGGTGATTGACCATGTCGAAAGCTTTAGATAGATCAATAAATAGAGCAGAAGTGAGAAGGTTATTGTTGCGATTCCTGTTGATAGTATCCACAAAGGAGAGGAGGGCAGTGGTGGTACTATGGTGTAGTCTAAAGCTATGCTGGCAATTAGCTATAATGTTATGTATAGAGAGATATTGTACAAGTTGCTGGTGTATACATTTCTCCATAATTTTCGCAAGGGGTGAGAGGAGAGCAATTGGTCTGAAGTTTGAGTATTCAAGAGAGTTACCACCTTTGTGAAGTGGGATAATATGGGAGACTTTCCAGAGGTCAGGGATGATTCCTTCTTGGATTGTCCTATTTATTAGTATGGATATAGGGTAAGCAATTACTCTAGGCAGTATCTGGAGAAAAAGAGAGGGGACTTTATCAGCAGAGGGGGTACAAGGTTTTAATTTGTGAATAAGTTTGTAGATAAAAGAGGTAGAGATAGGTTGTAAAGAGAAGTTGTAGGTAGTGTCTGCTAGGTTACTAGGGGGATAGAAATTGTTGGAGTTCAGTTGTTTAGCAAGAGATTGAATAGTTTCTGAAAAGAAAGAGTTAAAAGCGTTAGCTGTTAGGTAAGGGGTGTCTGGGTCAGCATTGAGTGGGGAAGGAGTTTTGGTTGTTCCAGGGGAAAGGAGTTTATTTACAGATGACCAAAATTGTTTAGAATTATTTGAATGAGTTTCTTGAAGTTCACAGTAAAATTTTCTTTTGTCTGTGATTATTGCTTTTTTGGTCAGATTTCTAAGTTGGCGGAAATGAAGAGAATCAGAGCTGTTTCTATGGCATCTCCATTTGGCCCAAACTTTATTTCTAGAGAGGATTAGTTTTTTAGTTTCATTGGAGAGCCATGGGGCTATACTAGACTTCATTCTGATGGTACGCTCTGGAGCGTGCTTATCAAGAATGGATAGAAAGGTAGAGTTGAAGAATAATACTGCATCTTCAATAGGAAGTGACTTTAAGGGGTTCCAGTTGCATGCATTAAGTTCAGTTTGAAATAGGTCTGTTCTGAAGTGTTTGGTAGAGCGTATTTTTCTTAAATTAGGGAAGTTTAGACAATCAGTTTTTTCTCTTGTGATAAAAGTTAAACAATGGTCACTAATATCATCTGGCATGGTTCCTACGTTATATGTAATGTTAACTTTGTTTATGAGTATCCAATCTAAGATACTTTCTTTCTTGCTGGGTCTGTTAAATCTTGTAGTAGAGGTAATGGCTTGGGTAAAGCCATTTAGGTCAATGTGAGAGGAGGGAATATCAGCATTAATAGTATTCCAGTCTATGTTAAAGTCACCTAGGATTATAGTTTCTTGGGGGTAAGTGGTAGAAACCCAATTGAGAAAGTCTTCTGCAATAGGTATGTTGTTACCTAGAGGTATATATACGCATATGATGTAAAGGGATTTTTTTACCATTTAACTGGAATTCAGTAATAATGGCTTCTACTTTGCTATCCTGGGTTGGACAGGCTGGGAGGGAGGAAATATTGAGATGATCTTTAAACACAATTGCTACGCCACCACCTTTCCATTTTGAACGGTCAAGTCTTACTATGTTATAGCCTTGGGGTAAGATCTCAGTATCTTTTGTGACTGGCTTTAGCCAGGTCTCTGAGAGGCAGAGAATGTCAAAAGAGTGTGTGTCAAGGAGGGCATAAAGGTAGGGAACTTTGTTGTTTATACTTTGAATGTTAAGATGCCCTATGAGAAAGTTATTATTAAGGCTTGATGCAGATACTAGAGGGGAAGGGTATACTGGGCCAGGGTTGGGGTGGATGTCGCCGTCTTGTAAGGTAGGATTAACAGGTTTGGTTAAGAAGTTATTCATAACAAGGGTTAGAAGTTTCATTTTTCTATTTGAGGGTAGGGTGTAGTTGAGATGAGAGAGTCTGTGGAATTTAGGTAGATGGTAGCTAGGGGAGGAATTAGTATTTAAGAAAGAGGTGAAAGAAATGTAGATTGTGGATGTATGTCTCTGTTTATAGTTTAACTGGGTGTTAAGTGGGTTTTCAAAGAAGGTAAGAATATAAGCAGAGAGAAGGAGGATTGGGAGAATAAGTAAGAGTACGGGCCGGGAAGGTCGGAAGGGAGCCATTTTTAAGTGAGAGTCCAAGTAGAAGTGGATTGTAGTGGAAAGCTATAATATGTAGGTAGGAGATAGTAAGAGGGGAACAAGGGATACTTAAGGGGTTTAGAAAGGGGAAGGGACAGGTAAACTGAGTGAAGGGATAGAAGAAAAGAAGGACTGGAAGAGGTGAAGGGATGCAAGTAAAAGGATGGAGGGGGTAGGTAGACAAAGAGGAAATGGGAGGGGGGGAGGGGTGTGTAGAGGGGAGGTTCACAGCTGAGCGGGAAAGAGAAAGATAGGATCGAGGGGAGTAAGGTGAGTGTCTAGAGAGCTATAAGGTTAGGACCCCTGGGGGTGTGTGGGAATTGGGGGTAGTGAGGGGAGCGGAGTGAGCCCGTAGGGCGAACGGAGCGGGTAGAAACCACTGAAGGTGAGATAAGAAAGGAGACAATCAGATAAGCAGGTAAGGAAGGTGGGATAGGAATGTAACTAAATAGAAGGAGTATGATAGAAACCAGAGTGCTCAAGTGAGGAGAAAAGTGACAGGTATGAGTAGGTCAGCGTAAAATGCATACAGTGGAAGAGAAGAGAAAGGTAAAGTGTATAGGAAGGGGAGGTTACTGATGTACACTAGAAAAGCTATAAGGGAGATAGCTGGATGAAAAGGTGGAGTAAGGGTTATAAGAGAAAAGATAAGACCAGATTCTAACTATGTAGCCTGACAAGGGCTAGTGAAAGCCAGAAAAAGCAGGAGAGAGGAAGCCAAGGTGGGATGGGACCACCTACAATATAGTAAATGTAGGCAAAAGGGGGAGGGGGGAGAGCTGAAGTAAGACAGTAGAGAGGTAGAGGGAATTAAATAAATGGCTAAGAGACAACTGTATACACAGGGAGAGGGAGGGCTAAGAAAGGGTGGATACTGGCTGCTGGAGACTGAGGCACAGGCAATCTAAACAACTCTATAGGAAGACCTGATACGAGCCCAAATATATGAACATTATAGAGCTCAAACCTACTTTCTATTCCAAAATCAGAGTGATACGTTGTGAGGTTTGAGGCAAACCAAGTAACAGTCACTGTGGGAAGACCGGGTTCGATGGTCACCAGTTAGGAGGAAGGTAGGACAGTAGTCTGTAGAGCTATTAACTTTGGGGGAGAAGATAGGCAAGAGGAGAGAAAGAAATAAGAATAAAGTTAGCACATGTATCTAAAAAATAGCCAACATTAACCAACAGTGTAAATAATAGCAGTGGTATCAACCAAGCTAATACATAAACGTATACATTGAAAACCCCGGTTCAATTAGTCCTTCTTCTTGCTAAAATACAGCAAATAACAATAATCAACAGTGTACACAAATCATTACTAGGAGACAATAAGAAAGATAAACTATCTTTCTTATTGTCTCCTAGTAATGATTTGTGTACACTGTTGATTATTGTTATTTGCTGTATTTTAATGCGAGAGCTGACCTGCTACATATTATGTGGCACTGCAATAACTCCCATAAACTTTGGTGTTCTCTCAAAGTGCGTCTCAAAAAAATGGGTTACTATAACTCCACTCTCTCATGGGAAACGGCTATTCTAAACATACCCCCTCATGGCCTGCCTAAATTTCATCTCCATATCCTAATAACGCTCTGTTTTCTCATAAAACTGTACATCACTTATAATTGGTTAGATCGCACCAAATTATGCTGGCGGGGATTTAAAGATATGGCCATTAAATATATTTCGGCTCAGAAATTCATCATAAATGGACCTAAGAAGAGAGCCTACTTCAGTAAACTTTGGAAAAGCCTGTTTGAAGTAATCCTATGTGACTAAGATATGGTTATACTTTGTTAGAGGTGTTCCTCTCTCCTACTGCAAGATATAAGTAGGGCTGCTAACTTTTAGTTGTATAAGTAGTGACACTGTTGCTTTTTTTTCTTTGTTTAATACGGGTAGCACTGTAAATATTGTTTAGTATGGGTTTATTGTTGTTAGTTTGTGCACTATGCATACTGCAAGTTATTGTACTTTTCTCTTATGTTCATTTTAAACATGCCCTTTTGTTCCCTTTCCTTTCTAACATTGTTGCAAGACATCATGTGTGTAATATCTGTGTACTTTTTCATGGCTTGTATCACCATATGTATGCATGGTTTTATTATAAAAATAAAAATTATTTTTGAAAAAAAAAATAAGAAAGATAAACTAGACAATTAACCATGTTTCATGCCAAATAGGCTAGCCATGTATCTGAGAAGTCACCAGGAAATAAGCAGAATATATATAGAGATTACTGCAAATATAAGAGAGCTGGTACAACGCAATCCCAACCTTTATACATGTGGAGCACTTTTGAAGTAGAGCACAGATGCATCAACAGAACAAATAATTGCAATAGCTACGTCTATAGATAACCATATCTAGGGTTAGAATAAAGTTGTCTTGATGCGTAAGAGAAAGGAGAGCCCAAAACTTAAAAGGCAGGTAGGAAAGTGTCCGAAAGGGTACAGGCTGCAGGATATGTATAACATGGAAGCTTCGTTTAGAAGGAAGCATCTAGAGGTTCAATGTGAATGTAGTAGTGATGCCTCATCAAAACATTGATTGTCATTAGGGGAGGCAAAGAGAGAAAGCAAACGCCGAATAATTACTGTGGCGCTGAAAGCGCGAGTACTGTGGAAGGCGTTTATAATGCAAAGTGGGTTGGGAATCACTTTCTAACAAAAAAAAGGGGGAGATGCCGAATAAATATAGTATCGCTAAAAGCGCGAATACAGTAGAAGGCGTTTTGGGTAAAAAGAGGGTTAGGAACTGCTTACTTATAAAAAAGGGCAACAGGGATTATAAAGATCACCTTAAAAGGAAGTAAAGCAGTAGAGTACAAAGTGGATTAGGAACTACTATCTAATAAGAAAGGGGCAGACGCCGAGTAATTACTGTGGCGCTAATAGCGCAAGTACAGAAGGAGGCGTTTAGAGTACAAAGTGGGTTAGGAACTGCTTTCTAAAAAAGGAATTTGTATAAAAAAGGGCAGCAGGAATTATGACGATAATAGTAAAAGGAGGTATAGCAGTACATCGCGCAGACAATCTGCTTTAATAGGGTTCCGTTGAGGTTTGGGACAACGGGGAACGCCAACTAAGCACGTGGATAATCTCCACTTAAGTGGCGCAGTTTAGGCAGTAAAGAAGCTACCAGGTACAAAAACAACATAAGAGTGAATTCTAAGAATGTAACGCTGAGTTGTCCAGAAGAAGCACTGTAATAATCAATAAAGCCTCATAACAGTAGTAGCCCTAGTTTAGATTTAACACACTGAGTCACAGGGTGAAATAGTGTATACTGCCTCAGTATAGCCTCAGCCTAGTATAGGAAAACCATTCATACTAAAAACAACAGCTGTAACCCCGTAGTATATTGAACAGTGTGTTTTAACAGAAAATAGAGAAAACAGCAGCAACAAAAAACAGATTTGTATAATCCTTATCCTGTAACAGGTTAAAACAAATGACAGAGAACCAACAACAAGTCATTCATTACATTCATACAAAGCAAGTTGTACAGGATGTAGAACACAAAATAATATTGCAAATTACAAGCTGGAAACTCCGTAGAGGTAAACCTACCAGAGAAGCTTGCCAGAGCAGGAGCTGCAGCAGCCAAGGAACTAGACAGGTAGAAGGTAGGAAAAGGAATGACGCAGGTACAGGAGGAGGTATTAATAAACTCACAGAGGAGACGGGGCTGGACGGGAGTTAGAGTAAGAGTAAGAGGAGTGGGTAGGCGGGGTTAAGGAAGGTTGGAGTGAAAAAACCTAAGAGAGGACCGGAGGTAGTTAGGGGGATAAAAAGGTAGAAAATAACAGGGATAGTATAGAGAGCGAGTACACAGAGGAGACGTAATAGAAGGAAAAGTGTTGAGCAACCACTGAAGGTGAGATAAGAAAGGAGACAATCAGATAAGCAGGTAAGGAAGGTGGGATAGGAATGTAACTAAATAGAAGGAGTATGATAGAAACCAGAGTGCTCAAGTGAGGAGAAAAGTGACAGGTATGAGTAGGTCAGCATAAAATGCATACAGTGGAAGAGAAGAGAAAGGTAAAGTGTATAGGAAGGGGAGGTTACTGATGTACACTAGAAAAGCTATAAGGGAGATAGCTGGATGAAAAGGTGGAGTAAGGGTTATAAGAGAAAAGATAAGACCAGATTCTAGCTATGTAGCCTGACAAGGGCTAGTGAAACCCAGAAAAAGCAGGAGAGAGGAAGCCAAGGTGGGATGGGATCACCTACAATATAGTAAATGTAGGCAAAAGGGGGAGGGGGGAGAGCTGAAGTAAGACAGTAGAGAGGTAGAGGGAAGTAAATAAATGGCTAAGAGACAACTGTATACACAGGGAGAGGGAGGGCTAAGAAAGGGTGGATACTGGCTGCTGGAGACTGAGGCACAGGCAATCTAAACAACTCTATAGGAAGACCTGATACGAGCCCAGATATATGAACATTATAGAGCTCAAACCTACTTTCTATTCCAAAATCAGAGTGATACGTTGTGAGGTTTGAGGCAAACCAAGTAACAGTCACTGTGGGAAGACCGGGTTCGATGGTCACCAGTTAGGAGGAAGGTAGGACAGTAGTCTGTAGAGCTATTAACTTTGGGGGAGAAGATAGGCAAGAGGAGAGAAAGAAATAAGAATAAAGTTAGCACATGTATCTAAAAAATAGCCAACATTAACCAACAGTGTAAATAATAGCAGTGGTATCAACCAAGCTAATACATAAACGTATACATTGAAAACCCGGCACAATTAGTCCTTCTTCTTGCTAAAATACAGCAAATAACAATAATCAACAGTGTACACAAATCATTACTAGGAGACAATAAGAAAGATAAACTAGACAATTAACCATGTTTCATGCCAAATAGGCTAGCCATGTATCTGAGAAGTCACCAGGAAATAAGCAGAATATATATAGAGATTACTGCAAATATAAGAGAGCTGGTACAACGCAATCCCAACCTTTATACATGTGGAGCACTTTTGAAGTAGAGCACAGACGCATCAACAGAACAAATAATTGCAATAGCTATGTCTATAAATAACCGTATCTAGGGTTAGAATAAAGTTGTCTTGATGCGTAAGAGAAAGGAGAGCCCAAAACTTAAAAGGCAGGTAGGAAAGTGTCCGAAAGGGTACAGGCTGCAGGATATGTATAACATGGAAGCTTCGTTTAGAAGGAAGCATCTAGAGGTTCAATGTGAATGTAGTAGTGATGCCCCATCAAAACATTGATTGTCATTAGGGGAGGCAAAGAGAGAAAGCAAACGCCGAATAATTACTGTGGCGCTGAAAGCGCGAGTACTGTGGAAGGCGTTTATAATGCAAAGTGGGTTGGGAATCACTTTCTAACAAAAAAAAGGTGGAAACACCGAATAAATATAGTATCGCTAAAAGCGCGAATACAGTAGAAGGCGTTTTGGGTAAAAAGAGGGTTAGGAACTGCTTACTTATAAAAAAGGGCAACAGGGATTATAAAGATCACCTTAAAAGGAAATAAAGCAGTAAAGTACAAAGTGGATTAGGAACTACTATCTAATAAGAAAGGGGCAAATGCCGAGTAATTACTGTGGCGCTAATAGCGCGAGTACAGAAGGAGGCGTTTAGAGTACAAAGTGGGTTAGGAACTGCTTTCTAAAAAAGGAATTTGTATAAAAAAGGGCAACAGGAATTATGAAGATAATAGTAAAAGGAGGTATAGCAGTACATCGCGCAGGCAATCTGCTTTAATAGGGTTCCGTTGAGGTTTGGGACAACGGGGAACGCCAACTAAGCACGTGGATAATCTCCACTTAAGTGGCGCAGTTTAGGCAGTAAAGAAGCTACCAGGTGCAAAAACAACATAAGAGTGAGGCATCAAATACACAAATTTTAACAGTGTAACGCTGAGTTGTCCAGAAGAAGCGCTGTAATAATCAATAAAGCCTCATAACAGTAGTAGCCCTAGTTTAGATTTAACACACTGAGTCACAGGGTGAAATAGTGTATACTGCCTCAGTATAGCCTCAGCCTAGTATAGGAAAACCATTCATACTAAAAACAACAGCTGTAACCCCGTAGTATATTGAACAGTGTGTTTTAACGAAAAATAGAGAAAACAGCAGCAACAAAAAACAGATTTGTATAATCCTTATCCTGTAGCAGGTTAAAACAAACGACAGAGAACCAACAACAAGTCATTCATTACATTCATACAAAGCAAGTTGTACTTGATGTAGAACACAAAATAATATTGCAAATTACAAGCTGGAAACTCCGTAGAGGTAAACCTACCAGAGAAGCTCGCCAGAGCAGGAGCTGCAGCAGCCAAGGAACTAGTCAGGTAGAAGGTAGGAAAAGGAATGACGCAGGTACAGGAGGAGGTAGTAATAAACTCACAGAGGAGGCGGGGCTGGACGGGAGTTAGAGTAAGAGTAAGAGGAGTGGGTAGGTGGGGTTAAGGAAGGTTGGAGTGAAAAAACCTAAGAGAGGACCGGAGGTAGTTAGGGGGATAAAAAGGTAGAAAATAACAGGGATAGTATAGAGAGCGAGTACACAGAGGAGACATAATAGAAGGAAAAGTGGTGAGCAACCACTGAAGGTGAGATAAGAAAGGAGACAATCAGATAAGCAGGTAAGGAAGGTGGGACAGGAATGTAACTAAATAGAAGGAGTATGATAGAAACCAGAGTGCTCAAGTGAGGAGAAAAGTGACAGGTATGGGTAGGTCAGTGTAAAATGCATACAGTGGAAGAGAAGGGAAAGGTAAAGTGTATAGGAAGGGGAGGTTACTGATGTATACTAGAAAAGCTATAAGGGAGATAGCTGGATGAAAAGGTGGAGTAAGGGTTATAAGAGAAAAGATAAGACCAGATTCTAGCTATGTAGCCTGACAAGGGCTAGTGAAAGCCAGAAAAAGCAGGAGAGAGGAAGCCAAGGTGGGATGGGACCACCTACAATATAGTAAATGTAGGCAAAAGGGGGAGGGGGGAGAGCTGAAGTAAGACAGTAGAGAGGTAGAGGGAAGTAAATAAATGGCTAAGAGACAACTGTATACACAGGGAGAGGGAGGGCTAAGAAAGGGTGGATACTGGCTGCTGGAGACTGAGGCACAGGCAATCTAAACAACTCTATAGGAAGACCTGACACGAGTCCAGATATATGAACATTATAGAGCTCAAACCTACTTTCTATTCCAAAATCAGAGTGATACGTTGTGAGGATTGAGGCAAACCAAGTAACAGTCACTGTGGGAAGACCGGGTTCGATGGTCACCAGTTAGGAGGAAGGTAGGACTGTAGTCTGTAGAGCTATTAATTTCTATTCCAAAATCAGAGTGATACGTTGTGAGGTTTGAGGCAAACCAAGTAACAGTCACTGTGGGAAGACCGGGTTCAATGGTCACCAGTTAGGAGGAAGGTAGGACAGTAGTCTGTAGAGCTATTAACAGAGAAGCCCGCCAGAGCAGGAGCTGCAGCAGCCAAGGAACCAGTCAGGAATTACATAGCTAGCAGGTGGAATGCATCATAATCAGCCAATCATACTGGCAGTATATGCAGCACAACAGTATAAACTATGCAAACACCTTATACTCTGTTTTTTCACACAAACTCTGTACCATTGGTGTACATAGGTGGGGGAATGTTAAATGGAAAAATGTTAGGAGTTGCCATTGCTTTAATCCATCAGTATGTGCTAGAGAGTGAGGGTGATGAGAAGGATAATGCTGACAACCACCACAGAATAAGGAAGAGGAGAAGAGTGTTCAAACCCAGGGTAACTTACCAGAGGCTACATGATCTGGAGATAGTAGAATGCTGAAGGGTGGACAGAGACATACTTCAGCAAATCATTGAGCTGTGCCAGCCTTAACTCAGACCTAGAGCCAACAGAAGGGAACCCATCCCAGTGGATACCAAGGTATGTATAGCCTTAAGTACATTAACTACAGGTACTTTCCAAAGACCTACTGGGGATATCATGGGGGTCTCACAGGCATCTGCATCCAGGATTCTTCACCAGTTCCTGGATTCCATGCTACCACATGCCGGTGAGCACATTTACTTCCCCAGCACCCGTGAGGAGAGGACCAGCAATATGCGTCTCTTCCACTGTGTAGCAGAATACCAGGAGGTACTGGGTGCAATAGACTGCACGCACATCCACATCAAAGCAACACCTGGTGAACAGGGTAGGGTCTACATAAACCGCAAGGGATTCCCCTCCAATGGGTCTATATCAGAACACCGAAAGTTCCCATTTTTGAATGTTCTTACATTGACCCCTAATCAGTGAATGCTGACAACATCGAACATTCAGAACAGCAATTTTTTTCCTAGGGAAAAAAATTCCTGTTCCAAAACACATACACACAACACAAGCACACCAAGCAGCAATCCACACACATACACCCAAAATCTTACAGCTAACCCTACACTAAACTGTACAAACACCACTAACTATCCACTTACCTTAACCCAAACCCTAACCCTAAGGTCCATCACTATTGCACACTCACCTCACCCTCGCCCTAACCCTAACTCACCTAATCTGCCCTAACCCTCACGTCCACACAATCATGCACATACCTCCCTCACGCCCTAACCCTAACTCACCCTAACCCACGCCCAATCACACACTTACCTGAACCCGACCCGTAACTTTCCACCACAGCGCTGAAAATAGCAAAATGACAGAAATGGAGCACTGAATTCTTTCCCTAGGAAAAAATTTTGTTATCTGCCATTTCACTATTTTCAGTGTTTGCTGAATAGGGGTCGATGTAAGAACATTTGAAAGTATGAACTTTCGGTGTTCTGATATAGACCCCCCTCCATCAACTGGCAGGTTGTGTGCAATGCCCTGGGCATTGTCATGAATACGTGTGCTGGCAGCCATGGAACGTATCATGACTCCCACATCTGGCATTCCTCACAGGTGTACCAGATATTTTCCAGTGGGGGCATCCCATATGACCATCTAGTGGGGGATGCTGACTATGCACTGGAGCCATGGATGATGACACCCATCAGAAATGCACACACAACCACACAAGAATGCCATAATGAAGCACATGCACAAGCCAGGATCATTATAGACCGTGTGTTTGAGATGCTCACATCATGGTTCCACTGCCTTGACATATCTGGTAGAGCCTTGCAGTACTCTCCAGCCACATGTGCACAAATGTTCATAGCATGTGTCATGCTACACAGTATGATCCTGTGGAAACAGCTGCAGCAGGGACAGCACAGGGAAGGGCCATGCAGCCCACCACCATTGCCAAAGTCCCCATAGGCACAGAGGGACTCAGAGAAGGAGGAGGGCTCTGAGCCTGCTCCTGTATGGAGGTATGCACAGTATGCTCAGGCCTTGGCAAAGAGGCAACACATAGCACACACACTGACACTGTAGGGACCTCAGGGACTGACACATCTCTCTGACTTGCACACACAGTAAAATGGATGACACACACATCACATTACCTGTAACTTACCATGTATAGGCAGTGTACTGTGTGCATCCAGCATAGGCAGCCTTCAAGCACCATCCTCACAACTGCTTCAGCCACAAGGTAAGTCAGTCTTCTTAACAGATAACATATGTCAAACATACACACACATATAGATGTGGGGAAGTGAGAGACAGAAAGTGATAGAGAGACACAGGGGGACACAGACAGAGTGAGTCACACACACAGATACCCTGAATGGTATACAGTGATGTCCTGCTGTGGACAGTGACATTCCAGCTGTAAACAGTTGCACGTTCCAGGATAAAAGTTGAGCCCCATTGTGTAATAGTACTGAAGTTGGGTTTATATCACATCACCTGCGTGTGTGTGTGTGTGTGTGTGTGTGTGTGTGTGTGTGTGTGTGTGTGTGTGTGTGCGTGAGTGTGTGAGTGACAGTTGTGTGTGTGAGAGTGAGGGAGTGTGTCTTTGTTTGTTTGTAGGTGAAACAGTTTTAGGCTACTCCCACCCACAACACTTCCCAGTGCCCCACTTTATCAGCCCTGTTGATGTCACTCCCCTTATCAGCACCTTTGGCCAGTTGTCAACTCAGTAAGCTTTGTAGCATGTGCAATAACTGTGTAACACTATAATACAAATCATAAGATAGGCATGAGTTCTACTCTCAGATCAGTCAAACATGTGTGTCCGTGTGTAAGGGTGTATGTTTGTAAGAAGAAGTATTTTGATAAGTTTTCCACCCAGTGCCCCACTTTATCAGTCCTGCTGATGTCATTCCCCTTATCAGTATTTTTGGCTAGTTGTCAGCCTAGTAAACTCTGTAACATGTGCGATAACTGTGTAACATTATAGTACAAATCACTAGATAGGCAGGGGTTCTAATGTCAATACTGTCAAGTAGGTGTGTGTGTGTGTGTGTGTGTGTGTGTGTGTGTGTGTGTGTGTGTGTGTGTGTGTGCATGAGAATAATATCATGTGTGGGTTTTACTATTTTGAGTTGTGCACTAACCTGTACACTTCCCATCACCCTACTTTACAAGGCCTGCTGATGTAATTCACCTTAGATGTACCTTGGGACAAGGGGAATTCATATAAGCTCCATGGCACATCTGATAACTGCGTAACACTATAGTAGAAATAACTAGATAGGTAGGCATGCTAATCTTAATACTGGCAACTGTGTGTGCGTGTTTGTGTGTGTGTGTGTGTGTGTGTGTGTGTGTGTGTGTGTGTGTGTGTGTGTGTGTGTGTGTGTGTGTGTGTGTGTGTGTGTGTGTGTGTCTGTTTGAGTTGAGAATCATATCATGTGTGGGTTACACCAATTTGAGTTGTGTACCACCCTGTACACTTCCCATCACCCTACTTTACAAGGCCTGCTAATGTCATTCACCTTAGAAGTATCTTGGGACAAGGTGAACTGTGAACTCATATAAGCTCCATGGCATGTTTGATAACTGCATAACACTATAGTAAAAATAAATAGATAGGTTGGGGTTCTAATCTTAATTCTGGTAACTGTGTGTTTGGGTGAGAATCATATATTATATGAGTTATACCAATTTGGTGTGTGTACCATCCACACCTGTTTATCACCTCCCAATGGCATTACTTTGTATAGCATGTTAATGGCATCTCCCTCACATGCAGCATGTTATACCATTGTACAGGCCATACCAGTCATCTGTACAGATGTCTATGTAATATCTAGATGTTTGCAAACCATATGTGGTCTGTGTCCCCTAACAATCCCCATGTATGTGATATTGTTGCCAAATAGGTCACAGTTAGTGTACTGACACACATGCCAGGATCAGATATCATACCTGACTGAAACATCATGCTGATACAATGTCTGTTACCCTATTACTTGTTCAGGCTTGTAGAAGCAATAGATGACTCCAGTTACTATTTCTGGTGGGTTATCTCACCATCCATGAAGGCATTCACATTACATGTTGTAAGAGGTAGTGGGTTATGTCCCACACATATAATCTATGTGGGGCATGTCATGTGTATGTAACACTGTAGTACGTTAAAGTGGATATGTAGGTTTATGAATCTATTGCCAACTGTGTTTGTGTTACTATATGCACTTCCCCTGTGTCAGTCTTTACTGTGTGTATGCAAATGATATAGCATTTTGTCGCCCTCTTCCACCCTGTGAACTCAGGAATACATACCACAAACCTGTCATACAAAGTACCATGCATGCCCTCACCAACTGCATCAAGGTTGAGTGCATGGAAAAAAATGGCAGGTGCAACAGGTTCTGACACATGAATCTTTTGAAGTCAATCTAATGGCTAACCTTGTGAGGGACCTACTGACAATACTCCAGTGACCTGATCCATATGTATGAGCCTGCAGTACTACACAACACTGAGGTGACATATTTGAAGGCTACCTGTCTGTGACAAGGGGTATGTACGCAAGGTCACATTGTCTGACAACAGAGTCCATCACACACTGTTGCATGCATGCACACCTGGTAAACATACATATAAAGCTGTACCTTGGCTATGAAACGGTTGGTGTATTTCCACTCTGCCATAGTCTACATTGATAATGTCTGCAGGGCCACAGCTTGCAGACCCAAAGACACCAGGAACACAAACAGAATATAGCATGTCAGACTACATTGTCAGTGGTACTAACAGCAATAATGCATCATGGCTAATAAGGTACATACAGCTTTATGCATACCCATAACAATGCAAGCAGAAAGCACCTTACACAGTATTACATAGCTACACTGTACTATGTTCACTTTGTGCATCAGACTCATATTAGTCTGTCCCTGCATCAGTGGTATGGATGACAGGGATGTGGCACATGTATCATCATATGCACAGGGTGTGGTGTGGGTTTGCCAGAGACTTATGCTGGGCCATACAGTTGACATCCATGTGTGTGTGTTTGGATGGGTATCCTATAGATGGGCTGTGCAGAGATGCTGTGTGTGTCTGATGGTGATCTGCTTGTGATACAGATGTGTGTGTGTATGTATGTATGCACACGGTCATGACATGTGGCTGCTCTATACATGGATATGTTGGACAGCTGTAGACCGTACATGGCAGGGTGTCCAGTTCAGCATCTCCGGCCACAGACACATGAACTGGTCCTGCCAGGGGTCTCACTGGCACCACCAGGCCCAAGGCCAGATGCAGTACTGCTTCCTGATGGTGACTGCTGTCTGCTGGATCTGTGTCCCTGATGGGACCAGCCAGGACCACGTAGCCATGGCCTGCTCTGTTGTGATGTGGACAGAAACCTGCCTTCGGTAGAGCTGGTGTCACTGCCACTACAGGAGTGTGAAGGTGCATGGCCCTGTAGACTCTCAGCTGATGTTGGTGCTGACCTACATCCACATGGCCGATGCCCATCTCCCACCACACACTCTAGCACAGACATGCCTCCGTCGAGGATTGCCAAGGTCTCACTCCACTGTTTATTCATGACCTCAATATTTTGGCATATGGCCTCAACAAGGTCATGTATGTCCCCACGTAAATCAGGAAGAGTTGCATCCACCATCCTGAATATTTGTCTGGTGTTGCATTCACTACATGCCTATGCATCCATGACAGCCTGAAACATGTGTCTGGTGACACCTGCTGTGTCACTTGTGACAGCAGCTTGATGAGCAGCAGTCCTCCTGTGAGCACCCCTGCCCATCCACCTGTGTGGGACCTCATCTGCACTCTGGCTATGGCCAGTGTCTACACTCACACTTGCCATAGTGACCACACTAGCCTGTTCCATACCACAACCTGCCAACTGTCCATCATCTGTGGCTGCTGGGGATGGGGCACGTGTGGGCATTGTGACTGTATGTGGGGACATTGTGGATGACTGTGCGATGTCAACCGATTGCACAGATTTAGCCCCTGATAACACCACCCGTGCCTGAATATGACCATCATGATTGCTAGAGTCTGCAGAGACACTGACTTCAGATTCTGAGCTGGAGGGACCATGACCACCATGACCACCTGTGGGGAAAATATAACATATGTAAATTAATACCTACACTAAACTGTTTGCTGCTACACATGCACACACACACACACACACACACACACACACACACACACACACACACACACACACACACACACACACACACAAACAGGTGAGGTGGCAGATAGGCAGGCATTATATAGACCTTGCAATAGCCAACTGGTGACATTCACAACACAGTCAGACCACTACATACACACCCTGGACAGGCCCTCAACATCATGCAGCATGCGCTTTCCATTTAATGTTACTACTTATATACATCTCTGTGATATGTGAGTAGTGTTAGTAGGTGATGGGCCTTCAAGTAGCACACACTGCACCCATGTACACATAATTGCTGTTCACCTGTATAGCACAGTGGCATCTCCTACAGAACATACCTCTCAACTGTGCAGAGTGTCATTGAATGTCTACATATGTGGCTTATATTTCTGGTCTGTCCGTCATAAATCCTGTGTTTGTCTGACACATTACTGGGATGATATGATGACTGGAGTCACTAATTAATGACGTCATTTGAGTCTCACATGTCAATACCTGCAGTACATGTATGTTACAACAGAACCGGTTACACTAACAACCTTCTAAGCTTACAGTGGATATTATAAGTGTAGACACCCCTGTTAACATGCCAGGTTTGTCTAATATATAACATGAGACCACAGAAATCATGTGATAACATTTCCCACCTTTAATGTGACCTATAACCTGTGCAATCCAGTTGAAGAATAAACACATCGGTTAGGGGGAACATGTAGAAGTTGAAATACATACAATAGGCTGGTTATATGACTGTGCCCACCCTTAAACTAATACTTTGTTAAAGCACCTTTTGATTTCATAACAGCAGTCAGTCCTCTTGGGAAGGTGTGTATCAGTATGGCACATCTCAACTTAGCAATATTTGTGCACTCTCCCTTGCAGAAGCCTTCTAACTCTGTCAGATTGCGAGGGCATCACTTCTGAACAGGCCTCTTCAGGCACCCCACAGATTTTCTATTGGATGTATGTGTGGGCTGGGGCTGGGCCACTCCAAAACATTGATTTTCTTCTGGTCAAGACATTCTTTTATGGATTTTGGTGTATGGTATGGGTCATTGTTGTGTGGAAAGGTGTAAGTCCTCAGCCACAGATTTCTAGCAGACACATGAAGATTTTGGGCCAAAAGGGACTGGTATTTTGAACTGTTCCTAATCCCCTTCACCTTGGCTAAAGGCCCACTTCCAGCTTATGAACAGCAACCCCAAAGCAGGACACTGCCATCAGCATGCTTCACTATGGGGATGGTATTCTTTTAGTGATGCAGTGTTGTTCTTGTGCCAAACAAACCTTTTGGTATTGTGTCCAAAAAGTGCAAACTTGGTCTCATTACACCATAACACATTTCCCCACATACTATTGGGAGACTTGATGTATTTTTCTTGAGAAATTCACCAGACCTGGATGTTGTTCTGTGTGTGAGAAGGCTTTCATCTTCCAAACCTACCCCACAGGCCAGACATATGGAGAATATGGGAGATTGTTATCACATGTAGTAGACAACTGGTACTTGCCAGAGATTCCGGCAACTCCTGTAGTGTTGCTGTAGGTGTCCTGGCAGCCTCCCTGACCAGTTTGGTCTTGTCTTTTCCACACATTTGGAGGGATGTCCAGTTCTTTGCAATGTCACTGTTGCCCCATATTTCCACGACTATTTGATGACTGCCTTCACTGTGTTCCATGGTATATGCAATACTATGGAAATGTGTGTGTACCCTTCTATGGGCTGATACCTTTCACAAATAAGATCCCTTTGCTGCTTTCTAAGCTGTATGTGAACTATGGCTGTTGCTGTAGCAGGCAACTGAGTAAATTTAGGATAATCCTGGTAGGACAGCTGACTGTTATTTGCTGTTAATCAAAGAGTCTATGTAATTGATGGCAAGTATGTACCCAAGAAGAAGTAATGCTGTAATAATACTGAAAGCTGCTTCAACACAGTATTAGCTTCAGCCTGTGCACACGTATGCATCTAGCTTCTTGTAAGTTTTTTATGTGTTATAATTGTTCCCCTAACATGTTTGTTTGTTTTACAATTGAATTGTAGAGGTTATAGGTCAAATGTAACGTGGGAAGGGTTTGGAAATGTTTTATTGTGCTCTCATGTTTGTATATCACAAATGCCTGGCATTCTAACAGGTGTGTGCACACCATTTATATGCACTGTATAACACTAATTTATAAAATATTTCCCTAATTTTGGGCCTTTGTCCTGCCATTTTGTCAGTCTTTGTCCAGATTTCTAGCAATGACAGGTTGTGAGGTATGCTACAGGTATGTGACATCTCCTGCAAATAGGCCCCTGTGATAACTACTGTGTTGCAATGCAGTTAACCCCACCACAAGTGAATATGCAGATATTGCAAAATGGCTGAGAGTAACAGTTTTGTGCATGGTCATATGCATGACCTTAACATGCCTGGGATACTTTGCCACAGCAGGAAAATCCCATATTCACCGGCTTCAGGTTGCTTTCCCACATGCAGACAAGAGGGACCTATGTAGTTGTGGGGGAGAGGTATTGTCAGCAGACTCACATTTGGCATTGGTACAAGATGAATGATATCTTTCTGCACAGGTACAGTACAAGCTATGATAGTACACAATTTGCTGTCCCTCACCATAGATGTGCAGTTGTGTCAATTACTAAACCCCACCCACAAATGCAGTTTGAACTGACATATGCATCTCGATACTCTATAGAAGACAGTATGACTGCTACATGATTAAGTTGATGTGCACTGTGGTCTTACCTGGATGTTCCTCACCTGTTGCCTGGGTGCCACCCACCTCCACGACTTGTGTTTCATGTGTTTGTTGTTGTGTGGAGGCTGCCCCAAAGTTGGCAAGGAGCTCCTCTGTTGCTGTAAGTGGGGCCTGTGTGGCTGAACTCCACCTGTAACAGTATGGATCCTGGCCACGGGAGCAGCCCTTTACCAGGCACGACATATCAGGTCAGTTGCCCGATGCCTGACCTGATTGTATGTGTGGCCATGGTGGCCCAAGGTGTTCACTCTGTGGACAAGGTCATCTCACAGGGCAGGCCACTCCCACAGATTTTGCTGGGTCCAGACGAACAGCACCGCATGGTGCTGTATTATTGCATTAATGATCGCTGCATTTTCCTCTGCACTGTATGCTGGCTGACACTACATGCCACCTTAAAGACATAAACAGGGAAACACATCACAGGACCTCAGACATTGCCTAGAGTTATTTACAGAGCCAGCACATCAATATTGTCTGTCATTAGCCACCACTTACAATCACATCATACCCATGTTATTTATCAGTATAGTATGAACCTGCATTGCACTCCTGATCCTGATGTGTCATGTTCCCCTCACTGAGGGCCAGTACATTGCATAAACCACCATTCATCATTCACGTTTGTGTAGAGGGATGACGGTGGCCATCTTCCTTGCAGATGGGATGTCAAAGGTGTTCAGGATTTGCTTGAATACAGTGTGTAATTGAGCTGGGAGCATATGCCTGAGTTCATGTAGGGTGCATACAGGGATGTTATCAGGTTCCATGGAGACGTATTTTGTTGCCTTTGAGTAGGCATTATGTACCTGCTTCCTGATGATGAGGGGAGGGGTGTGGGTGCTTTGCATATCTACCTATACTGATGGTGAGCCGGGGGGGGTGATGTTTGCCCTAAAGCTGTCTGCAGCAGGTTGGCTATAGCTATGGTGTGTGTGTATGTGGTGTGATTGACCACCATTACAGTGTGGTTGGGTGGTTGGCTCTGAGATTGCAGACATATGTGAAGATGGCCTTGTGATTGCCCTTGGTGGATCTGTCCAATTTGTACTCATAGTTAGCCTTACAGTAATATACCTGTGACTTATATGCTCATTCAGACAAAGGTTGACTTGCTGCCAAGTTGGTGCCTGCTCCAACTTTGCCCTGTACAGCAAATATAGTGACCAGTTATGTAGTTTGTGTATTGCTGCTGTCCAGCAAAGGGGATTACTCTACTTTGGTGGAGACAGGTTTTACAAGTAATGTATTGCTGAGTCCATACAGCTATGTAGGTTGTCATATAACTGTTCGTAGTAGGCATGGACACAAGGTCATAATACAGTCAGACACCTCTCCAATTTCAACCTGATAATCATGCTTATTCTAGTACCCATGTCTGTGTCAGGGCAATGCAACAACCAGTAGCTGTAGAAATCTAACTCTGTTGGATGCACAGAAACTAAGATTACACACATGTACAACATGTACAGCTTATTTACCTGATGTTTTGCATTCCCGTGTCTGTTGTTATGAGGCAGCCAGGTACACCTACTCATACATAGATGTGCATAAATAATACCTGATATACATTTTTGTTCTATATCAGTATGGCACACTGTATTTACACTCTGGCTGCTCAGTCATTCCTGTCAACTTGTTAGAGCAGGACATCTAGAGGATGCCACGCATACATGGGGGGGGGGGGGTGATGGGCCAAAATTAGCGACACTTTCTTAATATTGCTGTAGCACACTTAAGTCATTTGATAGCACAGTAGCCTTTGCATTCACTGACATTCCCTGGAGGACGTCCAATGCTCATATGGCAGGAAGAGAGGAGAAAGGCTAGGAGTGTGGTAGTGAGGGTAGGAACTTTTAATGTTGGCAGTATGACTGGTATGGGGACAGAGCTAGCTGATATGATGGACAGAAGGAAGGTTGATATAGTGTGTGTGCAAGAGACTAGATGGAAGGGGGGTAAGGTTGGGTATATCGGAGTCAGGTCCAAATAGTTCTATTGTGGTGTGGATGGGAGGAGAAATGATGTAGGGGTTATCTTAAAGGAACAGCATGCCAAGAATGTTTTCATAGGTGAAAAGAGTGTCATATAGAGTGATGTTTATGAAGCTGGAAATTGATGGTGTAATGATGGCTGTTGTTAGTGCATATGCTATGCTAGTTGTGTGTGCAATGGATGAGACAGAAAAACTTTGGAGTGAGTTGGATGAAGTGGTGATGACTGTACCCAAGGGTGAGAGAGTGGTGATTGGAGCAGATTTCAATGAGCATGTTGGTGAAGAGAACAGAGGGGATGCGAAAGTGATGGGCAGGTATGGTGTTAAGCAAAGGAATGCAGAAGGTGACATGGTGGTGGAGTTTGCAAAAAGGATGGACATGGCTATGGTGAATATGTATTTTAACAAGACAGAGGAACATATGGTGACATGCAAGAGTGGAGAAAGATGCACACACATGGATTTTCTAATATACAGGAGGGCCTGTTTGAAGGAGATTGGAGACTGTAAAATGGTGACAGGGGAACGTGTAGTTAGGCAACATGAAATGTTGGTCTGTGGGATGATGCTGGTGATCAAGAAGAGGAGGAGATGTGTGAGGGCAGCACCCAGAGTCAAATGTTGGAAAATGAAAAAGGGTGATTGTGAGATTGAGTTCAGGGAAGAGTTAAAACAGACATTGGGTGGCAGTGAAGAGTTACCGAATATCTGGGTAACTATAGCAGAGCTAGAAAGGGAGATGAGTAGAAAGGTGTTAGGTGTGACATCTGGACAGAGGAAGGAGGATAAGGAGACCTGGGGGTGGAATGAGGAAGTATGGGGGAGTATACAGAGAAAGAGGTTGGCGAAGAAGTGGGTTTTTCAGAGGGATGAAGAAAGTAGACAGGAGTGTAAGGAGATGAGGTGTATGGCAGAAAGAGAAGTGGTGAAGGCTAAGGATGAGGCATATGAAGGGTTGTCTGAAAGGTTGGACACTAAGGATGGAGAATAGGACCTGTACTGATTGGTTAGACAGAGGGACTGAGCTAGGAAGGATGTGCAGCAGATAAGGGTGATAAATGATAATGAGGGGAAACGTACTCACAAGTGAGAAGAGTGTGTTGAGCACATGGAAAAAGTGCTTTGAGGGGCTGTTGAATGAAGAGAATGAGGGAGAGAGAGAGAAGGTTGGATGATGTGGGTATGGTAAATCAGGAAGTGCAATGGATTAGCAAGGAGGAAGTAAGGATAGCTATGAAGAGGATTAAGAATGGAAAGGCTGTTGGTCCAGATGGCATACCTGTGGAAGCATGGAGGTGTTTAGGAGAAATGGCAGTGGTCTTTTTAACCAGATTTTTTAATGTAATCTTGGAAAGTGAGAGGATAAGTGAGGAGTGGAGAAAAAGTGTTTGGGTACTGATTATAAGAATAAGGGTAATGTGCAGAGCTGTAGTAACTACAGAGGGATTAAATTGATCAGTCACAGCATGACGTTATGGGAAAAAGTAGTGGAAGCTAGGTTAAGAAGGGAGGTGAGGATTAGTGATCAGCAGTATGGTTTCATGCCAGGAAAGAGCTGTACAAATGTGATGTTTGCTCTCAGAGTATTGATGGAGAAGTAGATAGAAGGTTGGAAGGAGCTCCATTGTGTCTTTATGGACTTAGAGAAAGCATATGAGAGGGTGCCTAGAGAGGAGTTGTGGTATTGTATGAGGAAGTCAGGAGTGGCGGAGGAATCTGTAGGAATGCTACAGGATATGTAGAAGGGTAGTGTGACAGCAGTTCAGTTCTGTGGTGGGAGTGGCAGGTGTGTTTAAGGTGGAGGTGGGATTACATCAGGGATCAGCTCTGAACCCTTTCTTATTTGCAGTGGTGATGGACAGGTTGACAGACAAGATCAGACAGGAATCCCCGTTGACTGTGATGTTTGCAGGTGACATTGTGATCTGTAGTGAGAGTAGGGAACAGGTTGAGGAGACCCTGGAGAGGTGGAGATATGCTCTAGAGAGTGGAGGAATGATGGTCAGCAGGACTAAGACAGAATATATGTGTGTAAATGGGACGGAGCAGAGGGATGGTGAGGATGCAGGGAGTAAAGTTTGCAAAGGTGGATGAGTTTAAATACTTGGGATCAACAGTTCAGAGTAATGATGAGTGTGGGGGAGAGGTGAAGAAGAGAGTACAGGCAGGATGTGGACGGTGGAAAAGAGTGTCATGAGTGATTTGTGAAAGACGAGTACCATTAAGAGTGAGAAGGAAGGTCTATAAGAGGGTAGTGAGACCAGCTATGTTGTATGGATTGGAGACAGTGGCAGTGATAAAAAGGCAGGAGTCAGAGCTGGACGTGGCAGAGTTAAAATGTTAATATTTGCACTGTGTGTGTTGAGGGTGGACAGGATTAGGAATATGTATGTTAGAGGGTCAGCCCAGGTTGGACAGTTTGGAGTCAAAGCCAGAGAGTAGCAAGATTATGTTGTTTTGGACGTGTGCTGAGGAGGGATGCTGAGTATATTGGGAAAAGGATGGTAAGGATGAAGCTGCCAGATAAGAGGAAAATAGCAAGCTTAAGATAAGGTATATGGTGATAGAGGACATGCAGGTGGTTGGTGTGACAGAGCAAGATGAAGAGGACAGGATGAAATGGAGACAGATGATCCGCTGTGGTGATCCCTAACAGGAACTGCCAAAAGAAAGAGAAGGAGATGTTGTAATGTCAGTATTCACAGGTTGCCAATGGTTTGCCAAACATAACACAACTCTATGAGTAAATGGCTACAAATATGAAGCACACATATGGTCACTGTGCATAACACTGGACAGTTGAATGGTATGAGCTCAGTATATCACATGCAGTTCAACACACACAGCTGCAACAGTATTTCACTATGCAAATACCCTGTATAGGTCCCTCACATTTCTGAGACAAACATGTATATCATAGATGTATTCACAATTAACATATGGATATTTACAACATCCCAGTATCTGGCCTAGCAGTGTCACAGTCAGTATTGTTCAACACACACTCCACTAGTAGTCATATGTGAGCCATTCTTTCCTGGGGTGACTAAGGGGCCTGAGCTGTGATCTATGTCACTGAAGACAGACCCAGATGCTATGGCCACAGGTTCTGATCAGCAATATATCAGTACAGCAAGTGTTGTTGAGACATATTTGTTGAACATCCTTATTCCCCATTATTACATACCCCCTACTGCATTCCGTTGCATGCTTACTTGTTGGAGATACCTTTTTTTCAAGTATGGTTGGGTTGATTCCAATTTGTGTTATTTGGTTTGATAGTCTGTCTGTATCTCTCTCTCTCTCTCTCTCACTCTCTCTCCCGGATGTAGAGTATACATCTGTTTTGCATAGGCAGCAGTTTGTCTTTTGTAGGTAATGCTCATGAGCAGCTGATAGCCTGTGCACCAATTGGTGTCCCACACTTGCTAACTGCATGCAGAACAGATATGGTGTTATTCCTATAGCCAATGGCATGGCAGTACACTCCTATAATTGAGTACTTCATATGGGCATTGCCCCTTTTCTTTGCCTTTGAGGAGGACTTCATGGAGGTGTGTGAACAACAGCATCACAAAGGGTGGTTGGAAATACCTCTTAGAATGAAAACTGTGGAGACAGCCCAACAAACTGGGGGAGAATGTTCCAGACATAGGGACAGAATGTAAGGATTTCTGTTATACAGTTGAATTAATGCTAGTTTAACAGGGTTTGTGTGGACATGGCTTTTCTGCGTAATTTTAAGTCTGACAGTGTTATGTGGTTGTCATAACTCTCAACTGTAGGGCTATTCTCAGAAAGGCAAGATTTTGGACTCTCATGTTTGGTGTGTTCCTTAGACATTTTTTGTCTTTGGAAAATCAGTAGCATACTGGGGGATTTCAGTCAGTAAATGGTATCATCCATTTGAGTTTCTGACTTCATATCCTTCAGAAAAGATACGTTACAAAAAACCCTGTTACACCAGCAACTGTCTCCGTTTATAACAGCAATATTTCACATATGCCCCTGTTTTTGGGCTTCTGTCCCCCAAGTATATCAGGCTTTGTCCAGATGTCATGCAGTAAGAGGTTGATACATAGGGTATATCGTTATTTAGTGCCTTCATTCCTGATACCGTCCCAGTGATGTAGCTGAATGCCAGACGTGTTATGTGTAAGAGGCCTTATATATGAGGACAAAGTCTGGACATTCTGTGGGACTCTGAACAGTTGAGAGGTCTATATATTTCTGTCAATTGTTGACAGACTATCAGGATTGTGCAGCAGTGTAGTGTGTCAATGTTATTTGGCCTGTGTAGGGAGGGGGGGTAGATGTATGTGTTATGGCTCCTTTTCTATGCTGCTCCAGTTTCTGGTGGTCTATCAGCTTATATGTTTGTAGGGGCAGACTGAGACATGTCCCATACCACGATCAAGCATTATACTACACTGTGAATTGGGCGAGTATATGTAGGGGTAGTGTGTGAGTGGCAAACATGATGAGATGTTTTGGTTCACACAGTCCTTATACTCTACCATTCATTTGGCTTAGCAGTATGTCACTGTGACTGTGGTGGAATTGGTTGTAGGTATACTGGTGTCTGTTTTTACATCCCTGTAGTGCCTGATATATTTACAAATACCTGTGTAATTCTCCATAGTGGATTTGGGTTAGTGTTGTGTCAGTCTAACTGTAGTTAGGATGGTGCTTGGTGACATTCTTACCAGCTGAGTGTAGTTTCCGTAATGTGATGTTATGTCTAATATTTGTAGGATGTACTGTTGCCTAGTCCTCATAAGTGTTGTGTATTTCTGACACATCAGTGGGATGATGTGAGGATTTAAGTCACCAACCAGTGAGAAGCAATTGAGTGTTGGAATTGTGCTATTTTAGTCAATATATGTTAGGACAGACAGGAGGGTGTTACTGCAGCAACTGTGTCAGCTTATCTGTTACAGTATTTCAGGTATCTCCCTATTTTCTTGGCTTTCTCCCCCACTTTGCTAGGCTTGATCCAGATTCATTGCACTAAGGGGTTCTGAGCCTACCTTTTTACTGGCCAAATTGTTTCAGAATGTCCAGGTTTATTGCTCATACTTCTGGTCTGTTCCACAGATTTATTATTTGTATTTCCCTTGTAAATCACTGTAATGAATGATCTGAGGATTTCTGTCAGTAAATGATGATATACATTTCAGTTTCAGAACTCACATCCTTCAGAACATGTATGCTGAAACAAACCCTGTGATGCTGGCAGCATTCTACATTTATTAGAGCAATATTTAAAATATGTCCCTAGTTTTGGCCCATTGTACCCCCATTTGGGCAGCCTTTGGCCAGATTTCTTGCACTAAGAGGTTGATATATATATATATATATATATATATATATATATATATATATATATATATATACATACATATATATATGTGTGTGTGTGTGTGTATATAGATATATGTATATAGATATATGTATATAGATATATAGATATATGTATATAGATATATAGATATATGTATATAGATATATAGATATAGATAGATATAGATATAGATATGTGTGTGTGTGCATATATGTATATTTTTATTTATATTATGTATATATTTTTCCATATACATGCATCTCCAGCCATATATACATGTATATGTATATATACAAAACCTGACTGATTCTACAGAATCTTTTCCCTACTGTTAAATGACTCTACTGCATGATATGTTTGAAAAAGCATCAGCAGTCCTCACAGCTCACATGGTGCAGTGGTACATTGTTACGACTGTGGTGTACAGGGCTCTGGGTTTGAGACTTGGCAGGGCTGATTATTTTGTTGTTAGGCAGGACAGTGGCTGATGGAAGCAGAGTGATTAAAGCAGTTTTAAGCAGTTATAAGTGGGTTTGCGTGGGCTTGTGTGATGCTAAGCGTTGCTAACATATGGTTAACTGTAGACATGCTTAATCTGTGTTGGCTTCACTTATCATCGCGCAAACTCACTTACTCCCGCTTACTCACACTTACACCCGCACTAATTTTTTTTTAAAAAAAAGAAAAAGGGGTGATAGGAAAGTGGTGAAAAAGGGGCATGCAGAGGGAAAAACAATATGAAAGATAGCTAGGTATGTGCAGGATAGGTGTAGGGAAAGTCCATAACTGTCCATTTCTTATACAGCAACAGCTGTGCATTTGTACAGAATTTGGAGTGAATTTGGGCATTCAAACCCCAGAGAGAGGGGTGAGGACAACAGAAATGTGTTGTCAAGCCAATTGTACTGGATTACATGTGTCTAGTGGACATGTGTGTGAAATGGACAGCTATGTATGGGACGATATATTTTTTGGGGGACAGATGCCTTTTTTTAAGGTGAGCGTGGGATGTTGGGGAAGGATTGTACATCTGAGGAGGTAGGTTGGGTAGGGAGACAGACAAGATAGCAGACAGGCGTGATATATGACACATGAGGGGGGTAAGCACATTTGACAGGGAGGGTGGTTTGGAATCCGAAGCCCATGGGCCCACTTATGGTTACAGTGGGACTGAGATCCCCACCCATGGGCAGTCACCACTGTACCTTCACAACCCCAAAGGTGGCTGTGGTGGGGGCTGGACAGGAGGGGCGATCTGCTCCTCAAGGTACACCAGATGGCCATCAATCTGGTGCAGCTGCTTTCCAAATTTGGATCAAAGAGTTGTGCACAGCAAACCCTGGACCTGACTGCAGGTGACAGCCTCCTGTCCGCACTCACTCTGAGGGGATGGGCCCCGTCCCCTGTGGTGGTTCCACCCAAAGGTAGTGCAGGACCAGCAGACAAGGGAGATCCGAGTTGGGTCCCAGATTTGCTGGGACCTGGTGCCATGGCCAGATGAGGTGGGACAGGCAGATCTATTGGGATCTGCCTTCTCAAATGCTCTATAGTGTTGAGGTTTTGCAAAATGTGTTGGTTAGTCATGAACAACCCATTTCAAGATTAGTTATAACAGCATGCATGGATGTTCCAATTAACCCCATAAAAGTGATTTGAAACAGTTGCACAGCAAACAGTCCACATGTATAAATGGAACAAATGTATGCATCATAACAGCATGCCAGTAACATTGATGGCCACCAACAATGGTATTTGAACAAGATATGTCAACATGCAAGCAATTAAACATATTAACAATAATATAACACGAGTTCTAACATTAGGGTTGTAGCACAACATACCCATAATATATGAGTAATACTCATAGTATATGAGTAATAATTATTGATGCAGATGGGGGAGACAGAAAATCCATTAACAACTGTTTATGCTTCTGTTTTCCACAACAGTACTGCTCAATATTCTATGGGTCTGCCCTCACTTTACATCTGCCTATGGCCATAGCTTCTGTAGTAAAAACATACCTATTAAGCTGTCAGCCTGGAATGGTATGAGGCAAACTGTGACAACTCTGGGTATATGACTATAGGGGGCTTGTACATGTCAGGGTTACATATCTGGCACAGGAGGGTACCATGAACTGTTGTTACATGAGTAGGCTACTGGCATATGTCATCTGGTTTCCTACCTGTGTCCAGGATTATTTGCAGCAGTGACCACTAGCCATGACAGTGTGACACTTGAGAGGCATGTATAGGAAACATACCTCTCAACCTCTTAGAGCATGACATCTGGACAATGCCATACATAAGAGTGAGACAAAGGCCCATATATACAGACAATTTTAGATATTGCTCTTACAAACTTAGAAAGTTGATAAGATAACAGGTTTTGCATTTGCATGGCTTTTCTGATAGATATGACATTTGATACTTGTATGTCTATCATTATTTTCTAACTTCAGTCTATAATGGTTTGCCACTGATTTGCCATGACACCACTAATTTATGTAAAACGGACCACAAACCTGAGACAAGTATCTGGACATTCAGTGAATATCTGTACAATGGAGAGGTATGATTCGGGAAGAGTGCATATTGTATGTACCTACCCTGCTGTCATTTGCAGGCATGTGATGGGAAAACCGAACAGTTGTACACAGTTTATTAGTATGCCCTTCATACAGCTATTGGCAACATTTACTTATCTTTAAAACCTGTGAGGAAAATATCTGTTAACACTACCTCACTGTTTTTACTTTTATTCCTGATTCCTTGTGTGTAGATATGCACACATCTTAGTACTACTCTCTGGATTCGAACCACACCTGGGTGTGCTAAAGTAACTAAGCTATTACTTATCACACTCAGCTACTAGGGAACTGTTGTTTCTTGCTTCAATAGTTTCTGCCTAATAGTCTCTTGGTTAGACAGTCTGAACTTATAATTCTCTGATGCATGCATGACAGATAGTTATTGTACTGTGCATTACTACAACCTGGAAAGCAAAGGTTAACACAAGGCAATGCTGCATGGTACACACATTGATACTTTCCATATTACTATTCAGGGTTCAGAGCTTAGTGCAGTATATATTTCAGATTTCATTTATATCTCATTTTACAGCTACACCATCTATGGTTTCTCCTAACAGCTTGTACCCAGATGCACCTCAGTTAATGTATGGTGTCACAGCCATATTTGCTGTGAAGAACCTGTATAGATTCTATATATGTCTACAACAACATACCAGAATAAACACAATAGCTTTTTTTAAAGGTCTTTATTGTACTTCAATATTTGTCAGTCATACTTTTTTATTTATTCAGTTCACACAGTAACAGTATATCTACTAGGATTAAGCAATGTACTCCTTATTAGGTATTTTGACAAAATACTGCAAAATAGATTTGTACTCACGAGCCTGTCGGCGCAGCCTCAGCAGTCTGTCACCATGGGCTTCCACATTCACAGCCCTCTCTGCTGCAGCTGTATGGGAGAAAAACACATATTATGCATATCTGTCTATCACATTCTCAGGCTAGTATTTTCTACAAACTACTTGATAGTGATACTTACACACTACGGGAGCATTCTGGGCCACTCCATCTTGGATCCACTGGTCCAAGAGCACCCCCTTGCTATGCTTTAGGTCAGCATAGAGGTGCCGTGCCTGCTCCCCAGTCTGGGTGATGTCAGTAGCACTAGTGAGGTCACATGCGAGACGGTCTCTGGCCTCTGCTTTGTATTAGGAGCCCTGGTACTGGCCCTGCAGGAGTCTCTCCTTATGTTTTTTAACTAAGAGTCCATCCATGACTCTGGACTCCCTAATGCTCCAGCATTACTCCCGAAAGCACACTCCCTCTCCTACTCCAGCCATTGTATCTGCACAGATGGACTATAACAGCTTATGGGTGTATTCCTGCCTGCACCATTTAAATAATGTGATATTCCCACCCTTTGCTGTCATTGGACCATTTTGAAAAGGTTAAGCTCTGCTAAGCAGTGCGTAAATCTGCTAAGCAGTTTTTAACACTGCTTAAAGGGGAAGTTGTTAAGCAGTGTTTAACAGTGCACAAATCCACTTAGCTGAGCTACCTGCTGCTTAGCATTCACATCTTAGCAATGGTTACACTTGCTAAGCATAGCTGAGCATTGCTAACTATTGCTCACATTGGCAAGGGGTGTGACTATACTGTATTGGGCACTTGTGTATACATGGCTGGTTTTACATGTTACATGCACTCACACTTACATAGTACAGCAGCTACACTACCCTGGTTGACAAAAAACAGTTGCTACATAATTTAAATTTACAAAAATAATTTTAACACTACTTTCCCATACAAAATAAGTTGCCTGTCTTGGTACTTGAACTACAAGCTACTGTATGTAAAGCCGGGACTCTAACCACTACTCTATCTTGGCTTGGAAATTTTACCTTTATATTTGTATTTATCTCCTATGGGATGTTTAAGCTATGGTAAGCAGAGGGCCATAATGCATACACCTGCTTAGCTACGCTTAAACATTCCTTAGCCTAGAAAAAAAGTATAATATTATTATTATTATATTATGTTATGTAAGTGGGTATTGTGGTGTTCTGACAAGTCATTGATGACTGCAATTAGGAAATGATGGCATTCATTTGGCTTTCAGGCTTCTATCTTTCAGAGATTCCTGCTAGTACATATTCTGTTTTCTATCAACTTTCAAAGTTTGTGAGGGCAATATGTATGCTGTGTCCCTTTTCAGGGATTTATTCCCCATTTTTTGTGCATTTGTACACATTTCCTGCTTTAGCAGGTTGTGGAGGTGTCGTATGGCACTTTTACAATGCAGGGTGTGTGTCACGGAACCTGTCACACACACCCTGCATTGCTTTCCTGATGCCGTGTGTATTTCAGTGTCCACAGACACTGAAATGATCATTTATTTCATTTCAGTGTCTGCAGACATTGAAATATTACCATAATATTAGAGTAATTCTCTAATATTAGGCCAGATTCTATTAGAAAGCGCCATACAGCACTTTCTGAGGGCAGGGGGCATGTTTAATGTCCGTGCACTACTTGAACATGCCCCCTGCACTCATTCACTGTTCATGTCTGTGTAGGTTGAACAGCAGGGAGCCTTCATGAATATGCAAGGTGAGCTGCTGTGCTATACAGACACAAACTACTCCGTGCAGGAATAGTGCTATTCCTGCATGGAGTTTATTGACTCCCAGGGTACATGTACACTTAGTGTAATCTTTCTGAGTGACTAGAAAGCACAAAAATGTGATAAGAATTTTATTGAATACATATTGTGTACTCTTAGTGTACACTTAGTATAGGCTTTATTGAATCAGGGTCTCTGTGTTCCTTTAATGCAATGTGTTTAAGCAGCATTGCATGTTGGTAACCAGACTAGAGCAGCTGATGTCAAAAACTCACCATGTTTCACCATAGGAAATGAAGATCCATTCACCATCACTCAGATGAGTGCTGGATGGCAAACTCTGCACAAATGCAGAGGATAAAAAAATGAGGGACTTTATTAGGGGACATTTCTGCCATGTGTGTGGTGTGTGATTTTATTTTTTGACAAGATTAAAGGTGTTAAAATAGGATAGATAGGAAAGTGGTGAAATGGAGGGCAAGGGGAAGAACAAAGTGGAAGCAATACAGGAATTTGCAGGATTAAATTAGGAAAGAACCATAGCCATCCACTTCTTTAACTCTGTAATGTGAACATGCGTAGAAAATTGGATGGATATGGACTGCCACCACAGCACAGATGGGTGACAACAATGCAATCATGCTGTATAGCCAATTGGACTGAATCAAGGGTGTCAGGAAGACACATACACAAAGTGGAGAGCTATGTATGAGACAATTTTTTTGTGTGTGGAACAGGTGCCCATTTCTTTTTTTGGATTTAAAAAAAGAGAGGACTGTTGGGGAAGGGACATAGGAATGTCAGGGTCAATTTGGTGGGGTAGGTGAAGAAGCAGGTGGAGACAAACAGTACAAACAAGACAAACACAGGGATGGTGATGGACACAAACGTTTGGGGGATACCATGATTGGGGATAGGTAGAAGACATCAGATGTACATGCTCATCAAGCATGAGGATAGTGAAAATCTAATCCTCATCCTCAGAACTGTCATAACTATCCCCTTCTTCAGCTTCCTGTTGGATTGCTTGACATTTGTTTTTTTTCTGCATTCCCACAAGGAACTTCTCCAGATGGCTGGGGCATGCAACAGTGCTGCTTTCTAAGACCTCATGCACCACCCTTGGCAGCTCCTGGTGGGTAACGTAATCCTCACCTCCACCACTACTCCCAGAGGGTACCAAGCACCAGTTGTGGGGCAATGCTGCCAGATTTTGATGGCCAGGTAGTACAGGGGCTGTAGAGGCAGTCCTGCCAAGTTACATCCCAGTTTTGCTGGGTGTTGTTGCGGCAGCTGGTGGAGGACTTGTAGGATTTGTCACAGTGGTTGGCCTACCTGTGTTGAAAATCAAGACGGCATGATCACATATAAAAAAAAATGAGAGAGAGATAAGAGGTGGAGATGAGAGAAGAAAAATAAATTATTAGAACCATTATATGTGTCATGCAGTTTTTTATTTCAATTAAATATACTTTTAATATAAGCTATATGTCTTTCAAAATAAAAAATAGGATTGTGAATTTTAACAAATACTACTTGCAATATGCACATGCTACATATATGCTTTTAAATGTAATACAAAATAAGTTAACAACATGGCATTTATGCCAGTTTAATGAAATAAATATTAAATAATGACATTTTTCTAATTAGAATGTGCTTGTTTCTAGTGATAATTGAACCCACCAAATCTGCATACACTATTATACTTGCCTCCTACAATTTCTTTGAACTACAGAGCAAAGCATGCATGACTGCTTTTATAGTTAATATATGCATGCTTAAGCTATGAGTATATGTATGGAAGTGAAATAATTTTACTGCTCATTTGTACTGCATACATACCCCATGCTTCTCTGAATCTTTCTTATTGTTCAGCATTTGCCTCCCTGTTTGCTGATATCTCCTGAGCAGCTGAAAGAAAAGGAGAGAAAAAGAGACATGAAAGTATTACACATATCAGTCTTGGCTATCTTCAGTGTTCTACATCAGTTAATGTTGCTTTATGTGTATACTTACACAAATGGATGTCAGCAGACCTAAATTCATCCAGCCACTGGTTGAGTTGTGCCTGCTTCTGCCCTTTCAAGTCATTACAATGATATCTGCATTGTTTCCCAGTGTGTCTAGACTGTTCCAAGCCTCAGACTTATACTGAGACCTCGTATAGTCACCCTGTAGCAGCCTATGGCAGTAGTGCTTTGCAAGGAATGCATTGAATATTCTTGACTCCCCCACACCCCATCTTTGAGCCCCTAAATTATGCACTGTCCTTCCCAGCTCCTGCCATGTCTCACAGGTCATACAATAACAGTTATTTTCCTGCCAATTCATGATATCACATTTTATCGTCAGTGTGCAAACCCGCACAACCATGCTAACCATGTTTGTGTGATGGTGTGCAGAGAACAACATTGCCAAACAGAGAGAAAGTCAGTTTATGTAATATGAATGGTAATGTGACAGTTGCCATTAATTAATGACTTTTCTGTTGCTATACCTGACCAAATTTTGTCCAGTGGTCAAGACTGATACATTAAATGACTTGAGTTTTAAGATCTGAATTGTGCAGGATCAATTTATGACTTGACACATATTTTGTGGGACCTTACACACTAATAAAAATAATTTGTACAATGTGGGATTCAAATCTATGTAAAATAGAGAATACATATACTTCCAAATAGGTGTTTTTTCTGCATTGCCACAGAAGACGTGTTTGTCATACATGGTCATTAATTATACAGACACATTAAAGAGTGAGTGGTGCTACACTTCAGTTAACCATATATGTGTGTGATCTGACCAGGTCCTGGTTTATACATTCTTATGTGTGATGCAGGAGTAATGTGTGACAATGTACTAGAAACGCATATACTTGTATTACTTTCAGAGCAGATTTCTGAGTTCTGGGTCAGACCACACAATACATTCTGTTATACAGGTATACTTGTGTTATGTGACTTGTGCAGATGACTGTCAGTAAAGTATAAAGTCCATCGCAGGGCAGAAACAAAATGAATTATAGAAACATAATTGTCATGATACCCCCAGTTACACATATAATTCCTATGCTATCACATGTATGCTGAATCAACCTGCTATACGTAGTAATCATTATATATAATTATCTTTATATTTTTTTTTATACAAATGACAGTAGAATACCATTTAAAAAAAGTGGGGAGTATTGGATTAGAACCCTGGCTCATCTGTGTTGTGGCCATTAATGTATACCTGATGCTACAGGGAAAGCTACGTTTTATACTCATTACTGTTCAGAGTGCTTACCGCCAGGCAATGCTGCTTATTATGTTTGCAGAAAGGAAGGCAAAACAAGTGACAATGTTTCATTTTTGCAAGTAACACTGGTTCTTTTTTGTCTGCAGCAGTGAACCCTCTTTGCATACAGGTGAGCAACATGCAAATGTTATAGCCAGATGCTAATATACATAATTATTATAAAGAATGTTTATGATCATTTATCCTTAAATGAAAATGTGGGACTTGAACCACAGTCTGCCTATTTTTTACATTGTGTGCCTCAATGTCTTTACAATGTGTGCTGCACATAGTTGGTTTTGCAGTGCAACTTCTGCTATCATTATTATCCTAGATGCTGACCACCACTCAATGCAGCCAAGCATGATTGTGCTGCCTAAGACAACTGGCATTAATTTTTAAATATTTATGTGTTTCACCATATTTGCACTACTGCAGTTTACAGTTTGCATGTTGTGCAAATATTAATAACAGAAAAAAATAGAAAAACAGTTTAACACATTAAAAAATTACACAGTCCTGGATTTGAACTATCATACTAATTAAATTAAAAGACAGAGTGGAAGTTTGTTATCTCATTTTACCACAGGATACAACTTTGCAGCAGCACTCAAATCATGTGAATATAAGCAATTCACAATTTCCTGTACAGTATTAACAGGACATACACCTGTACATTCTCATTTGTTTGTACATGTGAGATGTACATATTTAGTGCAATGAGAGATCACACAGCCATTTAGAAATATGTTTGCAAAAGTACAGCTTTCTCTTTGCATGTAGTCTTTAGTGCATTGTGTATCATTCTTCTTTAATAGTATGTTAAAAATACATGACTTAAAAACATTGTCAGCACAGGCAGGATAGTTTGGCTATTGTTGAACAACAATGATACATGTGTGGTGCTTTTTTACATTTAAAAGTTTGCTGTGCCACACTTTGGAAGTTTAACCTCACTGACACACCCACTGCAGGGAAGGTGTCTGATTTGCTATTGTGTTTTGCTTTAGCAAATAGCAGTGGTGTAGAACCTACACTATGTTTACATTTGCTACACAAAGTCAAAACTTTGTTATTCAGCAATTCTAATGAGATCACACCTCATTTGCATACTCACCATCTCAGAGTGCTGAATCTACACTATTAAAATATAATTGTGTAGCTAGGGAACTTGAAGGTGAGGAGACTTGTGTATCTTTGGACAAAACAAAAGTTTGGTATTCCTTTGAAGGTGATTTATCTGCAGAGCAGGATTCTAACTTTGCTAAGGTATGCCTGTATTATTCAAGTACATTCTAGATTTTGTAAAATGTTACAAATCTATTATTTCTATATCTGGGGAAAATGGATCTTTTATCTGTTTGTTTCTTATACTTCACTGTTGGCACAGGCATTTTTGGCAGGCATTTATATTTAGCAGAGAGACTGGTTATAAACTTTTATTACAAATATTATTTTACAATTTGATTTGACAATGTTCTATGCTATTGGAGAAAAATGTAATACAAGTGTCATCGACACAGGTGTTATGTTTATGAGATGACCCCGGGCCACCCCCAGGGGATTCGTGGGCACAGTGAGAAGTGACTGCCAATCATAAATTTACTTTTCTGTTGTACATATTCTTATACTTGTGTGGAAAGCATAGATACAATTAATTCTGTGGTATTCCTTGGTTTGTAAAAACACTATTTGCTTCTTGTTTAGTGGGTGGGGGAGACATCTACCATTGTGTGTTGTAAGAGCAAATGTGTGTTTCAAGTGCTTTTTTGTTGAAAATGTTAGGCATCCTGATACTTCAGTGGTGAACATAATACATTATTTAAGTGGTTCATGTGTGAGGGGGATGTGGGACAAACACATAACCTTCAGCTTTACTAAATGAAAAGTTGTGTTTCAAATACTTATTGTAAGCAAAACAGTAGTTATGTGATATTATTTATCCTTCTTTGTTTTATGTCACATAGGATTATGGAACTCAGGCCTTCAAATCCACATAATCCTCCTTTCAGTGACTCTGAAAATGAAGTAATAATTCAGGCTTTCATGTGCCATGCAACCTTTCTGCTTGGGAAATGATGGGGGAAAATGGCTGCTAGAATGCAGATTTGGAACCAGTTAGTAAACAATGTCAGTGAAGTAGGAGGTCACAACAGGAATTATGATCAGGTGTGTCATCCGGCCACTGATATGATTTCATCAGCCTGGAGGCGAGAAGCTGCAGTTGCCCAAGAACTTCTGGCTGTGGGGGGTGGTCCTGCTACAGATCCCCCTCTGACACCAAATGAAGAGTTCCTGTCCACTGTCAGAGATCCAGAGCAGTACAGTGGAAATTGCACACTGTGTTCTTTATGTCACTGCTGATGTGGCTGGGAGGACAATTGTGCCCTAGTAGCAGCTACAAGGTAAGCTTACATATGGCAAATTTTATATTTGTTTGCATACTAAAATGCATAATTTGACTAACACTTCCTGGGAATTTTTTTTTCTGTACCTATTGATAAGTTAATAGAGTTATACGATACAGTTGTTCAACATGCATGGGTGTGGGTGGACGTCAAACAACTTTCAGTTTCAGCAATTTCTTACAGGACATGTAGGCAATTGTGTATTCACATTCCTCCTGTGTTATTCCCATTGTGATGGTTAATTGCTGTCCTTTCTTTGCTTTCTTTCTTCCAGGACCATCCGCCCAACAAAGTGTACAGACGTCTGCACCCGGTAAGCAAATGTTTATTTGCTTATTAATGACCATTCTTTAGCTATATAAGTGATCTGTATGCGTCAAGTGGGTGTAATGAGTATCTTTATTACTGTACCATCTGTGACAGTATGACCAGTGTTACTTTATCATATATATTGGTTTAATATTTAATGTAGTAGTAATTTAGTTCCTGTGTTTGTTGCTTATTATCTGACAGTGGAAGTGATGCACAGTCGGGGGGTGCAGAGGTTGAATCTGACACTGAAGTTGTGACTCATCCAACCCCTGTATTTCCTTCAGACACAGTCAGTATGCAAATGCCTACTCATTCCACTGAGCCCTCGGATATTGGATGGGTTGAGAGAGACACACTTGATCAGGGTAATGTGGTTACTGTGGCTTCACTGCCAGTTGATTCTAGCTGTCACCAAAATGTGGGTGAGGTGTCACACAGGAGTGTTGGTAGGGGTGCTCAGAAGAGATCTGTTGTCCCTCCTCCACCTGATCCTGGTGTGTCATTATGTGCCACTCGATGTACATTTAGGGCTGTTATGGAGGCACAGGCACATTACACTCTGGCCTAAGAGGACATTCTTTGGGTTTTAGATGTGGGACAGGCTGATGTGTGTGACTGGCTCTGCTGTGTGGCCAATTCAATGGATTGGATGAGTGACATGATGGAATGGGCAGTTTCTGTGATGAAACATCTGCTGGGAGGAAAACAGCATCCATGTGGCCGTACATCAGCAGCATCATCTGCTGTTAGCCAACACGGCTGTGTCTGTTCCTGCTCCCATAGCAGCACTATTTTTACTGTTCTGCCAGTGTATGAGGTGTCCACATCTAGATGCAGTAGGCCATGGGGTCGTGGACCTGGGCATAGTTGTGAGGAGAGCTCGTCTAGCAGACATCGCTCAAGTTCAAATAGCACCAGCACATCTGACCATGGGCATGGATGTGCGAAGCAACTCTTGTCAGAGCCAATTCTCATGGTTGGGGGAATGATGATGAACTGATACCCCTAACATGCATGGCTCCTACACCTGTCTGACATGCCAGGATGTACAACTAGCTCAGAGCCTGGCTGTGTTCATGCAGACACTCACACACATATTTCACACTGAGTGCCCATACAGGCAGACACACATAACAGGTACATGAGGTATTCGTGAGGCTTACAGGACATTCTGTCTCATTGGTCATTTGATAATTAGCTACATTTCTGCCTGCCTGACTTTCTTACACAGATACTCACTACTTTGTGTCAGCCTTGGCCTCCTGTCCCCCAAACAACATCTTGTGCAAATGATGGATAACTGTGCCGTCACCTTGTTTCTATATTTTGAATTCAAGGATACATATGTATTTTTCTAATGCACGGGGGTGGATAGCTGATGGTGTGCTTAGTATATATGTTTTGGTGAAACTATTTTGAAAATTGTGCTGCTTTCTTGGAGCCTTTTTTACTGTTGTGAATAATGAATTGAGATTGTTGATTCACCAGTGTGGCTTATTGTTTTGGTTAGGAGAATGTAGGGATAATTAGAGACTTGGGAATGTTTTTTGTATTGTGTGTATTTTTGATGCATGAGTCCTATTAGCTAATAAACAGTAGGCATCGATTGACATAAGGCAGTGCTGTCACATATTGATGTCATTGCTGTACACCTCATACACCTTCTACTTAGGTACATTTGTAGGTAACAGTATGCATGGATCTGCCATTCATTTTTGTTCTTGCACATTTATTTTCCTGTTCCAGGTTAAACACTTACCGTGATAGTCCTGGAGTTACAACTGTCGTAATTTGGGGCTGACTCTCTGTGATGCTAGCAGTAAACAGCCATTGCATGGGTAAGTAAAGGTTGTGAGCATTGCTTGGGAACACTTTTACTGTATGTATGTGCAGAGGATGAAAGTTGTACCCCTTAGGTTGTCAGCATGTGTGCTATCCATTGCCTTTTGGCCAGGGCGAAGGCATATGTTGCATGTCTATGTCTACCTACATCCAAAGTGGCTGGTGGTTCCCCTCACATGCATGTGAGTTTGGTGACCTTGCCAGTGGTGGTGGAATGTGTGTTCCTTCTCCTTGGTGTTCCTGTTGCAGCTGTTTTATCAGGATAATATTGTGTAGGATAGTGCATACTGTGATGACTTCAGCACAAGTACTGGGATCGCAGAGCACCCCCTGATGTATCTAGGCACCAAAACCTTGACTTCAACATCCGAAATACACTTTCTATGAAGTTCCTTGTTTGAGCATGTGCCTCATTATAGCATTCCTCCATGGGTGTGTGTGCATTTCTGACAGGTGTCATCAGACATGGTTCAGGTTTGTACCCTGAATCAGCCAGTAACTGGCCTTGTGGGATATTCCCCACTGGAAAGAGAGTTGTGACAGATATGGGAGTCGGGGTAACTGCTGAAGTTGCTAGCACACACATTCAGGATGATTCCATTAGCATTACACAATCTTGCAGTTAATAGTGAGTGAAAGTCTTTTCTGTTTATGTAGACCCTTCCCTGTTCCCAGAGTAGTGCTTTGATCTCAATGTGTGCACAGTCTATGGCACTCAGGACTTCAGGGAAGTGTGCTATGGGGTAAAAATAGTGCATAATTGTACATCTGTCCTTAGAGGAATGGGGAAAATATATGTAGTCACTAGCATCCTGAAGCATGCCATTCAGGAATTGATGTAGAATACTGAATGCTGATGCCTGTGACACCCCCAGCATGTCCTTTGTTGGAATTTTAGCTACAGGAACCTTCCAGAGACCAAGTGCTACACATACCTTTGTCTCCACAGGTACTGGTTCTTCTTGGTTTGCCCTTGCTGTCAGTTGAGGACAACAGAGGTTGCAGATTTCCTGTAGTGTGTCTCTATCCATCCTGTAGCACTCTGCTATTTCCACCTTGTGCAAACCCTGAAAAGCTAAATGGGGTCTAAACACTCTTCTCCTTGGCTGCGGTCTATTAGCAGCAGCAGCAGTAGCACAGAGTTTGAGCCTGTTGCACATACACATGCAAAAGAGCAGCAGTAGCCCCTAACATTCTTTCTGTGTAATGTAGTTTCTATGGGTGTATTCCAATAGGTTTTGGAATTTGAGGCCAAAACTTACACTGAGTGTCACAATTGTTTTTATAGCTTGTCGAATAGCTCATCCATCTTGGATTGGTTGATTAGCATACAATTCAGCTGCTTATGCTGTAATTAGCATGCCACAATGTTTAGCTGGTTTGCATGGCTTACAAACTGTGTAGAGGTGCTTACTGAATACAAATCCGTACACTAATGTGTGTGTGCCATAATGTGTACAAGGTGTTAGTGCACTGTGTAGGGTTTATGCCCCTTTTTGGATAAAAGATGGAATGATTGATGTATCTCTTGCCAGCATTTGTACTGCATAGCTGCAAATATCAACAACAAAGAATTTCAAAGTATTAATACCTATAGAGGTAGTTAATAATGTGTCAGAAATTCAGTTATTATGCATTTGCAAGTACTATTTTAATAGATTATATTAATTCATCAGGTTAGTAAAATAATCATTCCCTGACCCTTTAAAGCAAGGATTGGAGACATAAATTCAAAAGTGAATGCTATATATAAACCATTTAAATGTATCAGTTAGGCAGTGTGTGTGTGTGTGTGTGTGTGTGTGTGTGTGTGTGTGTGTGTGTGTGTGTGTGTGTGTGTGTGTGTGTGTGTCTGTGTGTTTGACATCTCAGTGTTCTAAGGCAAAGATCTGAGCTACTTTTCCACTAAGCAGCTGCGTTTTACAAGTGACTAGAAATTTATTGTCTGTCATAAAATTTTGTTTGCGATGCATATTAGAATTTAGAAAGGTAGAGTTTAATAAGGCTTTAGAGTTTAGACCCATGGCACCTTTGAAGTTAGAAGCTATTTATTTTCCTCACTATAAGTTCTGCTCTTCCTGTTTCTACTCCAATGTCATTACTATAAGAATCAAGGATGTGTCTCTTTGTCTTCCTGCTAGTGTGCTCCCTGGACGTATTTAGAATGGCCGCTAAACACTGACTGCAGAGTTCATAGCCAGAAGACTTTTAAAAGCAGTGAAAAGGAAACCTGTCAGTTGTTTTACAGAGTCCGTACTGCATCTTCTCACAGCTCATACCAGTGAAGTCAGGCCTGTCCGCCCACTAGCATTCTTTCCCAGGCCAATTTAAAATACAGCACAAAAAGACAGGGCTGTTATCTTTGCCATGGCAGTTTGTTATACTGAGAGAAAGAGGGAAAAAGAAATCAAATGAAAGATAACTCTTTCTTGACTAGTATTTCAAAGAGAATTAATGCAAGATATATGTATTTTCCTTGATATCCATCAGCTAACCAGTTTACATTCTGTCATCCTTAGAGTTAATAATTTTATTTATTTATGTATTTATTTATTTAAATTTGTTGACCTGGAGTGTAATAATTCATCTTAGGAGACAGATTTAACAGCACCATTATTTTTGTATGTCACAACAATACATTTACTTTTACGTGTATTTTCAGCATCTTCCTTATCGGAGTATTCTTTGGGTATGAATAGCTGACTTACTGTATCTGATGCAATTTATATATGTCAACCTATGTTTTTTATTGATATATATCTATCTCTATCTATATGTATGTATATATCTATCTATTTATAAATATATACACACAAAGAAAAGTGTGTGTGTGTGTGTGTGTGTGTGTGTGTGTGTGTGTGGTGTGCGTGCATTTGTCTCACTCCCTTGCCATATTTCTCTCTCTCTCTTTCACTGTATTCTGTATTTATTTATTGTTAACCAAACTACACTCAATTCACACAAGCAGCTATTTTCAAGGATAGCCAAACAGCACTGCTCTGCTTAAATTGCCTGCTAAAAGTCATACAATGAGCTGTTGGAGGTTAATTAATGTCAACAAGTTGACCTTGTTTGCAGTTCGCTGACAACACACTGAGCTACTACAGGTAAATATTTATAATGCACTATTGCAGGTAAGTATTCATATTTCATTTTAGGTCCATTTTCCCTCTGCTATGCCAACCACCAAGGTTTCTTTGTTAAACTCAAGTCACTTCATTCCCTGGGGTTGAAAATCTTTCCCCATGTTCCACCTGCTAAAGCTGTTTGGTGAAGCTGTCAACTAGGCAAATAGTGGAGTGTTTGTTACTCTTGACAGCATCCTGGCAATGACAGCATTTTGAAAGAATGGCCTAATTTCTCACTCTGGGTTATGTTGTAAGCACCAAAATCACCACAGGACCTGCATGTGCATCTCTCAGTTCATGTTTCCCTCCTTTGCATGTGTACAGCAAGGGCTATCATCAGCAGCATGGGTGGCCGTGCCCATATGATCCCTGCACCAGTCCTTGCCCTTATAACTCTGTCCCCTCCTTCCAGCTGAAACTGTGTCAGGAAGAAAGCTGCCCAAATAGGCTAGGAACCATCAGGATTAGCACATACGCATGCTCCCAGCCTACTCCATCAAGCATATGAACTATTACTCCAAATCAGATTCTCTGTGGTATAGTCAGGGCTTTATTACAATATGCCACCAGAGAGGGTTAGCATTCATATTATTATTTGTAGGGTTATTTATTTGTAGTGCTGAACCTCTGTATCAGACTGAAAGTTTTGGTGGTGTTTAAGGTTATAAAATACTACACTTATAATAAATCAACAAATTTGGTGGCACAAAAATCCTTTGATGATACAGCCTTCACATACTTTTAGCTCCTCAGCAAAATATGCCTTCACATGAAGTGAGGCAATTAACACACAACACAACTTAAAAAGAAACTCCTCTACTCCTATTATTCAGAAAAAATAAGCATCAGCAATAAATTACTCAATTAAATCATGGTATACTAGTTCAAGTCCCTGTTTAACCCAGTAGTATATTGAACAATGAAGCACATTTCCTTATAATGTAGAATAGTTTGGATATAACCCAAAATGCACTGTTTTAAGGTTATGCATTCAATATTTTTCAAAGCAGTATGACCAAGAACATTAATGAAGCAATCTCTCATATTCAATCCCAAAGATATGTTCTATGTGTCATAGCACTTAACACCACTGTAATCATTCCTTCTTACTTGGATCTCAAGTTTTACCAGCAAGCTCAAAAGCAGCTACTGAATTTGCCCATCTTTCTTGTCAACATTTTTTTTATTTTTCAAATACAGTTAAATAAATTCCATAGTATTTGTATATAACATCTTAAATAACTATGTGCACTATTTACATCAGCCTGACACTATAAAAGAGCTCAATATATACAATTAATTTATAGGTATAATAATCCAGTTATGAGAGTGTATCTGTTCAGTTATTGTAAAGTGTCAATCAATGATAAGACTTTTCCATGGATGAATAAATGGCTTAGGATGGATCCTTAATTCTTTAATTTTAATTTCCGACAATGCTGTGGTCTTCAGTAGGCTGTAGAAGTCTTCCAAGGTGGTATTGTGTTGTATTCCATCTTCTTGTTATACACTTCCTTGAGATTGCAAGTATTGTCCATACTAGATACATATTTGACTCATTCAAATGAGGACCTTCGTACACATTTAATAATACTAGAGCTTTAGATAAGTTAAACGATTCATTAAAGCTTAAAACAACTGAAGATCAAAGGCAAGAAAAAACAAACTGCTACTAAACCAGCACAGCTCCTGATGCCAAACAGCAGGACTAAACGCCTCCCAAACACACGTATGCTTGTTCTGGAAGTCAAAGGCAAAAATAACAAGTCATGGGCATTCAGAATTGCCAATTAGCTGAAACACCTAGTGTTCATACGGGTCATTTGCATATATCTTATGTGCCTCTGATTCAAGAGGTTTGAGAGATCACTCATTGGAAGTTCCAGCTTCGCTCAAGTTTTTATTTAGTTTTTACTGATTGTTTTTCTATGTGATGTTCTCACTCATTGTTTTAGTTTGTTATTTGGGATATTTTGCAGACACCCTAATGATAATGAACATAAGCTGGGTATATCAGCCCTGTGTTTCTTATGTTTAATCAAACACTTTGCTTGTGCTGTGCTGATGAGGTCATAACAAGGCTGAAATGGGTATATTCACAGCTAGTGGGCTTTTATTTTATTAGTCTCAAATTCTCTATTAAAGCGATGAAACAAGTCATGGGCATTCAGAATTCCCAATTAGCTGAAACACTTGGCGTTCATAACAGTCATTTGCATGTATCCCATGTGCATCTGATTCAAGAAGTTTGAGAGGTCACTCATTGGAAGTTCCAGCTTGGCTGGAGTTTTCATTTAGTTTTTACTGACTGTTTTTTCTGTGTGACCTTCTCACTCATTGTTTTAGTTTATTTGGGATATTTTGTAGTCACCCTAATGATAATTGACATCAGCTGGGTGTAACAGCCCTGTGTTTCTCATTCTTAGTCAAACACTCTGCTTGTGTTATGCTGATGAGATCATAACAAGGCCGAAATATGCATATCTACAGCTAGTGGAGTTTGGCTTTAGTGGCCTAAAATTGTCCATTAAAATGATGGAAAAAGTCATGAGTATTCAGAATTGCCAATTAGCTGAAACACTTGGTGTTCATAAGGGTAATTTGCATATATCCTATGTGCCTCTGATTCAAGAGGTTTGAGAGGTTACTTATTGGAAGTTCCATCTTGGCTGGTGTTTTCATTTAGTTTTTACTGATTAGTTTTTCTGTGTGACCTTCTCACTCATTGTTTTACATTCCAAACAACTGGAAATCTTCTTCCTGAGCAATCTTCTTTCTGATAGTCCCAACACTTCCTTATGAAATCATCTTGTCCTTTCCTGCAAATGTGACCAAACCACCAAAATTTGTTCTTGACCTTCTCTGCAGTAAGACCCTTTAACTGTCCCTATTTGGGGGGAACATCACTATTTTCAGGCTTGATTTACCCCTGAACATGATGTCCCTATTTTCAGGCTTGATTTACACATTCACTCATGATTTTCGAAGTTTTTTTAGTATACACACACACACACACACACACACACACACACACACACACACACACACACACACACACACACACTACATGACTAACATACTAGTGGCAAAAGTAATTTAAAGAAAGAGGGCACACATCTTCCTTTTCAGAAGCAAAAATAAATGACCTTGTGTAATAGAATTTTAAAAATAGAGTTCATTAAAGTCTACAGATTTTACATTGAGTTTTTGATAACATGCTTATATTTTTGCCATCATCTGTGCCAGTCTTTTTTAATCATGGTATTCCACATTCCTACTGCAAGTGGAAGAGTTATTTGGTATTTGGTATTCAAGTTTTATGGTAATTAGAAGTTCAAATTTTTGACTTGATGTATCCACTTTCCAAGGGTGTTGTGTCTGTTTTCAGTGTCTGCAGAATGAGTGGTATGTCTGCAACTGGACTGCTTTGACTTCTGCTCTGATGCCATTATTTTTGCATCTGACACATAATGTGCAACTATTATCTGTCTCTGAGACTTCATCTGTATTATCTCATGCTTCCTCATCGACTCTGTCTTTACTGCCAGGTTTCGGTACCATGCAGAAACATTAGTAGGAACATTTTTTTCACCTTATTGTAAACTTTTTTTGGCATTCTTCTGTCATAAAATCCTTCAAAATCTGATAGTATGCAGGAACCAGCGCAAACATTTCCCCTGCATATATCCTGAATCTTTTGGACTTCATAGCATACCTAGAGGCCTTACAGATTTGATCCCATTGCTTCCTTTTAGAATTTGTCATTCTAGTCTTTCTCAGTCTTTTCTAATTTTGTATGGTAGCATGTAAGATTTTTTTAATCATACTAGTGGCATAGTGGCATGATGGCTAATGTCTTCTCCTCACAGACATGCATTCCAGGAATCACTCCTCATTTTTGGTTACTGCCTTTATAGACTTTCCATTAATTACCCATTTTTTTTGTGTGGGGTTTGTCTCACATCTCAAAAACATGGTAGGTGTTTCCTCTTCAAATAGGATTGGTAGTGGGTTTAAATACAACCCCCCACCTTGACTTTGAGAGACATGCCAACACAATACACACAAAAATGAATACAGTCATGGGCAGCAGCCCCGAATCTAGCAGGTGTCTACTAGGGGTGGGTCATGTAGATCAACTGGTTTAGGTATCACATGCGGAGTTTATTTTCCTCTAGGTAGGAGAACATGGACTACAAACTGCATGCCATATCTGAGTTAGCCCCTCAGTGGTATAAAAATTGGCTCTGGGTGATTTGGTCATGATAACAAATATAACTGCTGACACCTGGTTCATTAATGTCAGTGAATTATTTATTTATTACTTATGTTTTATTTTATCAAGTAGAAGTATTTTTCTATCAGTTATTAGTCCCTGAACTTTTGCCATATGTGTACATTCATATGTCTATCTCCAAAAAAAAAACATGAGAAGCTTAGGAATGGGGTCTGTGAAGTATGAATCATAGCCTGTAGGTATGGGATCTGTGAAGTACGAATCATAACATAACTGTAGGAGCTATAGAGTATGAGTCATAACATCTAGGTATGGGATCTGCAAAGAATGAATTATAGATTGTAGGTATATGATTTGTGAAGAAGTAACCACAGCATGTAGTTATGGGATCTGTGAAGTATGAATCATGATATATAGCTGCAGGATCTATAAAGTAAGAGTTACAGCATGTAGGTATGGAATCTGTGAAGAATGAATCACAGAATGTTGGTACAGGATTTGTGAAATATTAACTATAGCATGTAGGTATGTGATCTGTGAAATGTGAGTAATAGTATAGCATCTGTGAAGTAGGGTTACGTTCATTTGATTGCCAGTTTACTTTATCGACAACGAAAAAGGGTAGTTCATTTAATTTAAAACTAATTTGATCTACATTACATTTGAGCAGTACTCATTACATTGAAAAGTGAAATAGTATAAAAATGACTGCTGGTGTTTTGGATGACAGGAATCACAATGTAGATTAGTGTTGATCAGTATTTTTACCATGATAATTCGCTCTGTGATGTAGTTCCATCATGGCTAGTAGTTTACGTATGTGCATCTGCAAGTGATTCATGGTGTAAGGAGCATTTTTTTTTCTCCATGGTTGTGTGACTATGGAGTTTATTTATTTTAGGGGGTGTGGATGTGAAGCCCCCTCATGGGGGGGGGGTGCTTGCCCCACTGCTAAAAGCCTTTGGTGGTATATTTAGTTTACATGAAATTGTCAATGAAATGAGTGTTTATCAAATGTAGTGTTGATCAAATGAGTTTTATTTCAAATGAAGCTCTGTTTTTCATGTTGATTACGTGACATGGCAATGCAGTTAAATATAATTGTGAAATGCGAGTCCTAGCATGTAGGTATGGGATCTGTGAAATGTGAGTCATATGGGACCTGTGAGTCATAACATGTTGGTATCTGATCAGTGAAGTGTGAGTCATAGCACATAGGTATGAGATATGTGAAGTGAGAGTAATAGTATGAACCTGCCTAGCCCTAGTCTCTATAATGCTCATCTTAAATTGACTATTTCTTACATACATAAAGATGAAATCTAAACTATTTTCTACTTTTGTTAAACTGAATATCAGGTACTGAAAAAAGTAGAGGTACAACTGGATATCAACTTTGCCTTGTATGAACAAGCCTAAAGGAAACATCATATTCAATAAACAGCAAAAGATGCATTCACAGCATGCTCAAAGTCAAAGACTATGAATAAAGGAAGAGACAAAATAGAACTCTGTAGCATCCCAAACTCCATATTGCATTCCTCAGAGGAATTTACTGCAGACATCAGCCTCTGAGAAATAAACCAAGAGATAACAGATGAATTATCACATAGAGTGCCCCAGAAGCTGATGCAAGAGGAACCTATCATTCACACTGTCAAAAGCTGCCAAGATATCATATAAGATCCTGATCAGGTATAATCATTGAAGTCCTGCAATGAAGTTATCACTAACCACCTTAACAAAGATGATATCAGGAAAAAAACGACAAGTATAGATCCAACTGTATTTATACTAGTGGTTGAGCTCAAATTCCCTGAGTGTCATATAACCAAATCACATGATGCCAAGGAACAGAGTGTCCTGGTTTTCCTTAGGAAATCACTGCCTGTCAGATTTCTAAGCATGCACTGTCACTGATTCCTTTGGTGTGGGAGATTTGCCCCTTCTTCAGGTTTGTGACCATGAAGGCGATATATACAAATTGGGGTGCATGGGGGATTGGGGCTTACCCACACACAAAAAAAATTGTTACAGCTGAAGTTTAGCCCTTTCAGTATTTCAAGCATTTGAATTGTGTGTTTTTTAAATTCCTTTGTGTCTTGTTAGCTGAGATTTCATAATGAAACCTTATTCAAAAGGCCCGAATATGACAAACGAGACTCTTGTCAATAACTTTCCCCATAGAAACGAGACTTTAGAAACTGGTCAGAAATTGTGCAGTCCGTTAGCATCTAATACAGATTTCCTGTTAATAGGAATAATTGCACTCTCTTTTAAACTAGATGGACAAATCTCTGTTCTCAAAACAAGCCTATACAGTCTAGGAAATAACTTGTTCCTTAGAGCCCAGGCCTGTATCCAAGCTGCAGGGTGTTCAATGAACCAGAAAAGCTAAATTCACAATATGTTTAAATTTTATTTATTTATTTATTTTTATTTTACATTTGTTGACCGGGCTAGTCCAGCTGGATACATGTCCATTTTCAGCAGAGGCCCGGGGAGAAAAGCTCCTCGAAAGTAAAGTGCAATATTATATATAAAACAAAACAAAATTTCACAGGTGCAAGTACAATACAAAATTAAGCTATTTGATACATGAAAGATCATATAGATGTCAGTAGAGTAGAATATAAGGAAATATGTTCACTTCAAAACACATTTGATTGCAGAATCTTATGATAAGTATCTTTTGTTAACATAGTAGATAGTCTGAAAGACATTTTTGGATATAGATAGAGAATCTAATCAATTTTAAGGCCTGTTATATTTATGGTTTTCATTAGACAGTTAGTATATACAGTAATAAGACAGGTATCTTTGTGAAAAATGACATGAGAGGTTAGTCTTGGTTCGTACAGGTGCATAACCAATGGGATTTGAGGTAGGTTTTAAGCCTGATTTTAAATTGTGCTAGTGAAGAAAGGGAGGTCAGGTCACTGGGGAGAGAGTTCCAGGTTTTACCCATGGTATTAGAGAACAGAGAGTCCCCTGCCTTATTGTAGGTTTTGCCTATTTGTACTAGTATTTTATTAGATGAGCGTATGGTCTTAAAGTTGCTGTAGGGGGTGATAAGGTTGGTAAGAATTGGTGTGTTATTAGGGTGATACAGGATTTTGTAGGCAAATGTTAATTGTTTAAATAGAAGTAGATTTGGTAACTCTAGCCAACCTAGCTATTCATAATTAATACAGTGATGGGTTCGGAATATGCAGCCTTTTGCAAATCTAGAAATATTGTTATAGGAGACAGCCAGTTTGTTCATGTTGTTTTTTGAGAGGTTAGTATATATAGGGGAGGCATAGAGGAGGGTAGAGATTAAGTGGGTCTGGGCAATAGTAGATCTTGCTAGTGAGGTAAGAAAGGATTTGATTCTATAGAGGGAGCCTAGTTTTTTTGTTGACTGTTTTTATGGTATTGTTAATGTGACTATTAAAGTTAAGGTTATTGTCAATTAGTACCCCTAGGAGTTTTGTGGTAGAGTCGGGGGATATGATGGTTCCATTGTTCGATGTGACAGTAAAGTGTAGTGGTGTGGCCCTATTGCTGGGAGTAAAAAGTAGGAGTTTGTTTTTTGGGGGGTTCAGGATGAGGCACTGGTGTAGTAACCATTCCTCAACTATGTTAAACACTTTTTGGGTGAGAGACTGAAGGTCAGATGGAGTTGGGGCTGAGCATATTAATGTGGAGTCATCTGCATATTGTAAATTCAACATACCTAAAAATCATTCCAAGGAAATACTGGGGAATTGACATTAAAACCAGTATCAAGCTCACCGGACATATCAGAGGAGCTAGAGCTTCTGACTGAAAGCATTTTATCAGGAGAGAATTTTGGAAATTCCTTGCATCTGGAAGAAGTTACGGCTCTTCACAATGTTAACAAAACAGTTTGTCTGCCGAGCTCATACATGATTCAAAAGAGCATTCTTGTATGGTTCAATGCAGGAAAGAATTCAGTGGACATGAATATTGATTGGTTTTTTACATAAGGGTTCGGACTTGAATGTGACATATGCTTGTCTAGTTTAAGTTTGGCCTTAGTCATTTGAATTTGAAGTTGGGTACATTGCAACCTCTGTTTCAGCTTTTGTAACTCACACATCCCTGCAAAGTGATCCCTATTCATAACAGGTTTAGGACATACAAATTATGTGGGGACAAGCTCTAGAGATGAAGTAGGTACCCTATTGCAAACAGTTACTATGTAATCCAGACCATCATTACTATTTTGATTATTGGATCTCTCTAGGTATCAGCTCATATTACTAACATTTTGGAGACCTTTATGCTAGGCCAACCCAATATCAGGAGCAGATGTATCCAGAAGTTCTAGACAGAAATGCATCAAGAATTGGTCAAACCAGGAAAAGCAATGCTTCAACTACTGCAACTGATCTCTCCCTTAATTAGAATATCACATATAGTAAGTGTCAAGAATGTAGGAACCAGGTGGCCAAGGATGAACACAGGATAGCAGCAGATTTCTTCAGCTCCACCAACTTAACTGCACTGACAGGAAATAATTACTTTAAAAAATAATTTATGAAATAATTTTCTTTCTAAATACATTTGGAATATCAGTTTCTTGAATAATATCTAAAAAAGAAAGAACATTTCAATAATTTTCCTGTCAGAAAACACCTTGGAAATTTCTCTGACAGCACCTCTGTTTGAAATGAGTTCCAGTAAGACAAATTCTCAGGATTCCAGCATCAAGAAAGAGCTTCAGTCTCTGATATCTACAATTCAGCAACTTACTACCAAACTGGACAAACTGGATACTAAAATTGATAACTTCATAGAAAAAACTACAAAACAAATAGATTTGTTACATCTAGACTTGCAACAACAGAAGACTCAGATTACAGGCATAGAAGAGACTGTTAATGACATGGAGAATAGAATCCAGGAAGAAGAAATTAACATAGAGTTTTTGCTGAAGCAGAACACACATCTACAAACCAAACTTGATGACCTGGAAAATAGATCTAGGCGCAATAATATTAGGATTTTTGGACTGCCAGAAAATATAGAAGGTAACAATATTACTTCTTTTTTAAATACTTGGCTTCCCAAAACTTTAGACTTGTCAGAAGCATTTTCTTTTGGTATTGAAAGAGCCCATAGATCCATATCTAATTTTAACTCTAACAAAAAGTATCCTAGATCAGTTATAGTAAGATTTCTATCATCTTATGACAAGGAGATGGTACTTAGATCTGCATGGGCTAAAGCACCTGTTAAAATTAATGAGGAACTGTGCATTTTGACAATGACTATTCTTCCTTGGTAATAACTAAAAGAAAAGTTGTTCTGCCATTAATAAGAGAGCTTAAGAAAGCAGAATTCAAAACCTACCTTCTGTTTCCTGCCAAACTAAAAATCTTTCTACCAGATGGCCCTAGAATTTTTGAAGACTTAGACTCTGCTTTGCTGTATATAAAAAAAAAAATAAGATTTTGGATAAATTAGAAGAAATGGAATGGGCTAGTCCTTCGTTAAAGAGGATGGCAACAGAAACTTCTTGGAATACTTCAGAGAAGCAAAAAAAAAAAGACTAAAAAACAAATGACATGTTCTATGTTTTTTCTTTTTTTTTTCTCTCTCTCTTTCTCCTTCACTTTTAATATCTTCAAATACAGTTACTGCATCTCCAGAAAGCCACAAATATTCTAAAAGATTTAATCAAAGTTATTTTCTGTGTGCAAAGAACTGTTTTTGTTTCATAAATAGTCAAAATCTCTGAGGAACAAATAACAAGCAATCAATCAACTTGTTTTTCTTTGTGATAAAGAGACCCAAGGTTAGTAATTTGATACATTTTTTTTCTCTCTTCTTGTTTTAAATAATGGCATTCTTTTTAAACTATGCATTCAGTGAGGGGTGGGGGAGGGCAGGGAGAGAAGTATGATGAAAAATATGAAAAGTGGAATAATAACTTATTAGTTTTTTTTAAATATATATATATATATATATGCTGTTTAAATACTGTTGCTAATTATTTTACCATGATTCTATTGCTTATACATGATTACAAATAATTTGTCATGATTTATTTACAAATAATTAGAACTAAAATAGTGGTAAATAATATGTTTCATATCTATCTTTATTAATATAAACAGCAAGTAATATTTCACTGTAGATACTCTTTATAGTTTCCTTTTTTTTCTTTTCTCTTTCTTCTCTTTCTCTCTTTTTATTTTCTACTCTCTTTCTTTTCTTTTCTCTCTCTCTCTCTCTTTTTCTTTCATATAAGTACATTTACATGCTTTTGATAATACTGATACATGTATATAATAAGATTTGTATAAGAAAATGAATTGGGACATAAAAAATTAGTTGTATTATATGTTAATAACTGTAGGCTTAGTTTCACTATCATAGAGACTGTAATAACTTGTAAAATACTTCGTGAAGGTTTTACTCTGTTTAGTTTCATTTGTATTGCTAAATGAATGTCAGTCACTTGCATTTATTAAAATTCCCGCCAGAATGTTAAGGGAGACAATTTGGGATGTGGGTTACCTCGTGAATAGTGTCCTCGAGTTGTTTTAAAAGCTTCAACACTCAGAATACACGCAGAGAAGCTGAATGCAGTCATTTTGAACTTTGACCCCTGATTTCACACTGCCACATCGCAGATTAAAGAATAACACTCTTCCAGGAAGTAGAACTGCTGCAAATGCGACTTTGCGATGAAAAACGAACTCTATAACATTTAAATGTAAGTTATTTTTTATAACTGCTTACTTATTTATGATATAATTTATAAAATATGAAAGTTATAATGATTTTAAATGATTCAGTAAGGCATAGTAAGCAAGTGAGATATTTTAGAAGGCATAGAAAGTAAAACATATATACATATGTTTTTGAAAGCTTACATGACTGCAACATATTAATGTATGTAAATACTTATGATTTAAACATATATAATATTATAATTCATTTGACTTATCTAACTGACAAGCATAAATATCATTATGATTTTATCTTAGAAGAAATTGTCATGTGACATATTTTAAAGCAGCAGTTCAGATATATAAAATACAGATGGCTTTCTTCACAATGATTTAAGTATATCTGGGAATTTACATAGCTATGCAGTATGGTTTGTAACCATATTTATGAACATAAATATTTTATTTAACTGGCAATAATAAGTATGAGAAGAAAGCTTTGATGCAAGTAATTTAAAGTTTTTTAAAAGCTGTTAACTGCATTTCTATGACAGTAAATAGGAATATCCTAATATATGTAATGTCTGAACCATAATAGCCTAAGTTATTGTCTCTAAATGAACATAAGAACTTATTTTTACAAACTTTGAATAAATTAATATGTAGATATGCCCCCTTTTTTTTCATCTCTCTCTCTCTCTCTCTTCTTTTCTTTCTCTCCCTCTTCTCGGTTCCCATTATCAAGTTTATTTGAATGCTATTTTGATTATAAATGTATTATACTAAATAGATGTACATAGCAGTTTGAATTGTTTCTAAATGTTCCTATTTGTTTATATGATGCTGATTTATCAAATGTTTAGCTTTGTCTTACTAGATAATCTAATTGAAAGAGGTTAACTTTAGTTAATAATAACCAGTATTAAATTGATAAGGTGGCAGCTGAGGTACTGCTGCTTAGGGTAGGGGGATAACTTGAGTGGTATGTGCTACTCAAAGTTGGAGTTTTTAACTCCAGGCTGGGTGCAAGGTTTAATCCTTATATTATTTTCATCTGTTTATTGTTGTTTGTATATAGTTCTGACATCCACAATACATTTTATAAACTCATTGTCACTACAAGCAAAAATGAAGCTTATACAAAATCCCATAAGAGTTTCAATAAATACAGCTATATTTAAAGGTACACCTAAAGGAGGAGGTATAATATCACTTATTTTGTTAATTGTTATTCTGATTATAAGTTTTATATGTTTAAAAAATGCCAAATGACTTCTCTAAAAGGAATTTCTTTAAATATTAATGGACTGAATAACCCATGTAAAAGGGCAAGTTTAATGAGATACATTAATTTACATAAGGCCAACTTAGTATTCCTTCAAGAAACACATCTCCTGAAAAAGGATATTGATAAATTAGCCACTAATAAATATACAGTCTTAGTTAGTTCAGAACACACTCAGAGTAAAAGAGGAGTGGCTATTTTATGGAATAAAAGTATGCCCATACCTAAAACTATTAAGTCTTATGAAGATGATAAAGGAATGTTTTGTATGGTTACAATACAAATTAATGGAAAGACATATACATTAATCAATGTATATTGGATACCAGGAGTTGGTATTAATACAGTGAAATACCATCTTAATAAGATCATATCATTCTCTATAGGAGATATTATTTTAGCAGGTGACTTTAATTGTATCCTACATGAAAAAGATACTACTACTATAGGAAAAAGGAAAATTACATCTAATGCAAAACATTTAAAGGATTTTGTTAATTTATATCATTTGAATGATATTAATAATCAGATAGACTCAAAATCATTACCATACACTTTTTTTCTAACAGATATAAAACTTATTCAAAAATAGATAGAGTCTTTATTTCTAACCAGATGGTAACAGAATTAATTAATTCTAAAATCATTTTGTGTCCTATATCAGATCATAATTCAATTGTCTTTGAGTTCATGATAAAAAGTACTTACAATGTTCAGATCAAAAGGATACCAGCATACTTAACTCAACTAAAAGACTATAAAGATTATATACTTTCAGAAGTGCAACATTTTTTAGACATAAATAATACTCCTGAAGTCTCCATTGTTTATGTTTGGGATGCTTTAAAATCATACCTATATGGACAAAGTATCAGATGGTATAATAATAAAAGTAAATCTTGGGATAAGGAATTATTAGATATTCAAAGTAAATTAGACTCTTATAAGCATAATAACAAAGAAAATATTATGGACAAAAAAGTCATTGAAGAAATAAACAAACTAAATGAGAAATACAAAGAAATTTTAAAGTTAAAATAACATTAGAGAAATACAAGTTTCTGTCTTACTCAATAAGTCCCAAATACTTACATAGACTTAAAAATAAAACAAAAAGGTTGAATAAGCAAAATCATATCAAAAAAATTTTCTCTCCAAGGAAAAAGAAGAATGTTTCTAGTCTACCAGAAATATTAGATGAATTTAGAAATCACTTTCACAAAATTAATCATAATAACATTAACATGGAGCCTGAAGATAAAATAAAGAAATTTATAACTACAAACATGAACAAAAACTTAATAAACAACAGACTAAACTATTGGATAAAAATATTTCATATACAGAGGTTGTTACACAAATAAATAAGCTTAAATCAAACAAAGCACCAGGTAATGATGGTATTATACCAGAGATCTATAAAATTCTTTCTAAAAGTACATACTCATTAATACATAAGGTTTTTATTTTGGCCCAAAATGAGTTAACAACTCCCCCATCTTGGCAATATACATTTATTTTGCCAATTTTAAAACCCAATAAAGATCCAACTAGATGCACTTCATATAGACCTATCTCATTACTTAATGTTGACTATAAAATGTTTATGAGTATTTTTGCTGATAGACTAAAGACAATCATCCCAGGCATTATAGATATAGACCAGACAGGCTTCATTGTAAATAGAAATACTTTTGATAATATAAGGAGAACTCTAACGTTAATTGATTTTGCAAATAGGAGAAAGAAAGATTTAACACTTATTAGTCTCGACATAAGTTCAGCATTTGATTCAGTAAGTTGGGACTACTTGGTTATCTTACTGAAGTGCACAAACTTTTCAGATGCATTTGTAAATCTAATTGAACATCTATATAAAGGAGCACTGGCTTACATTAAGATAGGAACATATGTCTCACAAAAAATACCCATTTTAAAAGGTACAAAACAAGGGTGTCCACTCTTTCCATTATTATTTACTTTAATAATGGAGCCTTGGGCTAATTTGATCAGAAACAGTACTGATATAGAAGGATTTGATATAGATGAAAATACAATATCTAAAATTCAACTTTTTGCAGATGTTCTAATTACATCAGCAGGATCTAATTCTTCTATGCAGTCCTTATTTGATAAAATGATGAATTTTAAAAATATTTCTGGTTTAATATTCAGTGAAGAAAAAACTAAAATATTACCTATATATACACGAAAAAATGTCCTCATTAGTGATTTTAGTAAATATATACCCAACTCAGGTCAGATATACTTAGGTATAATATTAACTAAAGATATCAAATCTATTATACATAATAATTATAGTACCTGTCTTCTTAATATGCAAAATCTTTTCAATAGCTGGAATAATATGTTTTTTACTATGGAAGAGAGACTTACAATTATTAAAATGATAATATTCCCTATGATATTATACTTAATACAATCAATAATACTCCCACCTACAAAAATAATTATCAAGAAATTGAATTCACTAATGTTAAATTTCTTATGGGCACCTAATAGACCTAGGATTGCATTAAAGAAACATACTAATAGCTGGTCTCAAGGGGGCATTACTTTTCCAGACTTTAATTTATATACTATCTCTTCTATTATAAAAGTTATTACTTTGTTAATAGATCAGTCATACGTTGCAAAATGGAAAGATTACTGGGAACTAATTAGCATTCACTTCATGAAAATCTCTTTAACACATAAAAATATTATTGTAAATAACCCCATGTTATGGTTACTAAAAGAATTTTGTACTTCACCTATTACACCAAAATATATAGTTAGTTACCCATTAAACATTATTATTAGTTATCGTAATTTTATATTCATGCATCCTAAGTATAAGGAATGGAATTTTATTCTATTTCCTATAATGTATATACAAGGTAAGCTTTTGTCAACCACTTCTAAAAGAACTCTTTTAGTCACAGAAAATGATCTAAAGTACTGGTATCAGTTGCTATCTGATAATAAAGTAAAAAATTTAGACTTCTTAAAACAAGAATTTGATCTGAGAGAAACTTGTTGGTTAGAAGTTCAGACCTTTAGACAACATCTTATTAATAAAATTGATTTAATGTCTATAACAGTTAAAGAATCTATTCCAATACTGATTGATTACTTGATATTAAATTTACAACATAAAGTTTCTGATAAAGGTAAGCTTTCATACATACATAAAATTATCAGAGAAGAAACTTATTACAGTGTAGATACCTATTGGAATTATTTCACTTCCATTAATGGTGAATCACCAAACCAACAAGATAAACAATATATATTGGAATCTGCTTATAAAACTACTTCTTCCATTATTTGGAGACTTTTACTTGGAAATTTTTACATAGATCCTTCTATACACCTTTGATGATGTATAAAATAAATAATAAAGACAATCTATGTAAAAGATGTAATGTAGAAATTAATGCTGATTGGGCACATATGTTTTATGACTGTATAAAATTGAAGGAATATTGGAAGTTAATCAATGATTTTTGCAGGCTCTTTTACAGATAATTTCATTATTTCTAAATCACTTATATTATTCAACACTCCTGTTCCTAAAAGTGTTAAAAAAGTTAAGCTTCCCTTGTTATGGTCTATTCTAGCAGTGGCTAGAAAAATAATAACCAGAAATTGGATTTCAGATACTCCTCCTTCGTTTAATGAATTTAAAAATGTTATGACTGAAATGTGTCATATGGAATTGATGACAATAAAATCAAGAACTACTAGAAAAACATCTTATTATATTATATGGGATACTTTACAAAATCTGTTAAAAAAGTCTTAGTTTCAATAGCATGGTATTTTAGTTTAACTAATTGATTTGATTTGTAGTGGATGTCTTTGTAAATACTTTGGTTATTTTATTGAATGTTATAACCATTTCTATTTTAATTACTTGTATAAAATTGTTATGATATTTATTTTGTATGTTAAAAACAATAAATTTGTTTTAAAAAAAATAAAAAAAAAAGAATGTAGGAACCATAACAAGAAATTTTAGCAAAAACTGAAATTCTCCGCAAGCTGAAAAAAAGTCCATGACAAGCATGCATGGCTCAACACCAGCCCTGGCATGGAAACATGTGTGATCATTCACCTTGGCTATTCCAGCATAAAAGAGCTGCAGAAATCAATGTACTCTTGTATAAAAGCCTCATGGTAACCAAGTGGATTGTATGTCAAGAGCAATACGCAATATACAGTCATAGTTTCATGTTTGTTTTCCTGTTTGGTATGAGAATTTGCTGTCTCACTGGGGGCATATTAAATTAATAACTTTAATAAAACTACTCAACTAGAGCTTCTGTTTACCCATCTACAGCTGCCAGAAAGTCTCAGAGGTTTTAGGGTCACTGAGCTCATGTGCTTCACTCTGCCTTATGTTTACTTGGTTCAACATTTCTTCTTTACCATACCCCCATAATAACTCACTCCTGTTAGATTCTCCTTGTGTTCTGACTGAAGAGTGTGTCTCAAACAATCTGGAAATATATCGCTGATAAGTATATTTCTTGGCATTTTAACTTTTCAGAGTTCTACATTGCCATAATTTTATTTGCTGACATTGTTTGCTGTTTATGATCTGTTAGGAAACTGGTTTTCTCCCTCCCACCCTATTCTTGTGGTGTTGTTATAGTTGGTGGCTTTGCAGTTGCCTACCCCTACTGTAAATTTGATCTGGGACAATCCTCCCAGTCTAGTGTTCATTCTACCTGATACAGAGAGAACATTTGAGAAGGCAACCCACTTAGGTTCTCAACATTGAATTATCCTCTGCTCCTCCTTCCTCCCTTTGCACTTTATTACCAAAAAAAAATCTCCTTGTGCTCTGACTGAGTGTACTTCTCAGCTGATAAATATATTTTTGGCATCTTTTAACTGTTCAGAGTTGAATAAAACAATTGAATTTAGTTCAGAATACATTTTGAATAAATTGCATTTATTTAAACTGTATTTGCTTTAATACTGCTACACACTCAAGTGTGCTAGCTTGAACTGCACTTGAATTGTTTTTAGTACTGTTTTAGCTGCTTTTTGGGAAAAAAAATTGTAAGATTGTTTCCTGCCTTTCCTGTAACTAGTTTAGTCCAGATACAGATTTGCTGTATCCAGGACTGTTGGTAAGCTTCTGAGTCCCCAAGCCTTTCTGTGTTGGAGGGAAGCCTTCTAGCTAATCAGTGGAATTAGTAAGCACTAGGTAACCTATCTACCACAAGAGGTGTGGTTTCTGGCCCAGAATTGTAGTTTACTGGCCATTTGGGCAGTTTTTCCATCTCTTTCAACTTTTTGGTTTAAAAACCCACATTTGCACTTGTTTCCTACCTTTCCTGTAACTAGTCCAATCCAGATACAGATTTGCTGTATTCAGGACTGTTGGTAAGCTTTTGAGCCCCCCTCCCCCAATCCTTTCTGTGTTGGAGGGAAACCTTGTAGCTTACCAGTGGGAGTGGTAAGCACTAGGTAGCCTATTTGCCACAAGATAGTGGTTTCCGGCCCAGAAATTGTAGTTTATTGGCTGTTTGGGCAGTTTTTCCATCTCTTTCACCTTTCTGGTTTAAAAGCCCATGTTTGTGATTGTTTCCTGCCTTTCCTATAACTAGTCTAGTCCAGATACAGATTTGCTGTATCCAGGACTGTTTGTAAGCTTCTGTGCCCCCCAAGCCTTTCTGTGTTGGAGGGAAGCCTTCTAGCTTATCAGTGGGAGTGGTAAGCACTAGGTAGCCTATTTACCACTAGAGGAGTGTTTTTGGCCCAGAAATTGTAGCTTATTGGCCGTTTGGGTAGTTTTTTCCATCTCTTTCAACTTTCTGTTTTAAAACCCACATCTGCACTTGTTTCCCACCTTTCCTGTAACTAGTATAGTCCAGATACAATATTGTTGTATCCAGGACTGTTTATAAGCTTCTGAGCCCCCCCAAGCCTTTATGAGTTGGAGGGAAGCCTTCTAGTTTGTCAGTGGAAGTGGTAAGCACTAGGTAGCTTATCGACCACAAGAAGAGTGGTTTCTGGCCCAGAAATTGCAGTTTATTGGCTGTTGGGGCAATTTTTCCATCTCTTTCAACTTTATAGTTTAAAAGCCCACATTTGCACTTTTCCTGCCTTTCCGGAAACTAGTCTAGTCCAGATACAGATTTGCTGTATCCAGGACTGTTTGTAAGCTTCTGAGTGGTGCCAAAGTCTGCTCTTCATTTTTTCCCTTAGATCTGCTAGTTCTATCCTCTCTCCTCTCCTGTACTTTTACTAGCTTATTAGTTTAGAACTCTACCAGACTTCTTGTAGTAATTATTGTAGCACACACTAAACATTCTACGAGGAAACAGCTCCAGTACTTATTATTAATGCCCACCCCTTCAGACATGTCTAAAGGTCAGTTCCCTGAGCTTTCTCCTATTAACCTGGTGAATTTGGGCATTCTGAGGTAATGTAGCATCTGCCTCAAGTACACTGACAACCCTCTCCTCTTACCTTCCAAAACTCAGACTTGCAAGAGATGCACTTATATATCCAAACTGGAAGCCATGCACTCTCCTGCTAAGACTGGAATAGCTGATCAAGAGGAGAAGGTGAACACTTGCACCACACTACATGGAACATGTAGCCCTCCACAACACACACCCACACTTTCTTCATATAAAAACAAAAACCATATACCCACCTTCGCTGAGGCTCTCAATAAAAATCTACCCAAACAGCAGAGAACTCCAAGACAGAAACAAACTCGACCACCACAACGCAACATTAATCATGAGACACATAACTCTCCTAAACAGTGTGCCACTCGACAAAAGCCCCTAAGGAAAAGCAACAAGCCCAATACACTAGTCATAGGTGACCCGATGGTGAGGCACACTGATGTCCCACTCACTAGGTTGAATAAGGAGAAAGTAACAGTCAGCTGCCTGTCAGGCACCAGGATCTGACACATAATGCACACACTGAGGTCCCCCAACAACAGGTACAAATATGACTCTGTCATTGTACATGTGGCTGTGAATGACCTAAAATGTACCTCCCTGGACTACATAAAAAGAGACATGGAGGAGCTTTCGGATTATGTAGCCCAGGTGGGTATGACTCTAGCCCTGATCAGCATCCTACCATCACCCAGAATGATACCACAGTACAAGCAGAAAATGATTGATTTCAACAATTGGCTAAGTTTCTGGTGTCATTCTAAGGGAATCCAGTATCTGTCTGCCTGGGATGACATGAATGACAGACCTCGATGCTTTGCCACAGATGGCCTGCATATGTCAACCCTGGGCTTCCAGATACTGGCCAAGGCTCTTGCCACCCCTGTAGTGCCTTTTTGAGGCAGTGTTGCAAAGACCAAATTACAATAGCAGCTACAAATAAATGCAATCTGAGGGTCATGCTGCTCAACCCTAGAAGTCTAAACCTCAAAATGCACTCACTTGAAGCACTCCTTATAATGGACAACATCAACATGTGTGCTGTAACAGAGACCTGATTCAAAGCAGCAGAAAACACCCCTGCACTACCAGCTATTCCACATCTTTCAGCCCCAGAACTTGGACCGAAGCTCCAAAGATGGTGGCGTTTCAGTATTCATAAAGGATGTGCACACCTCCAGACTGGTAGCCCAATATAATGCATCTGAGATACTTCAGATGTAGCTAACATTGGGTAAGACAGCAATTCAGGTCGTAGCCTGCTATAGGTCCCCAACCATGTCCCAAGACTCACACTCTACGTTCCTAAGCACCTTGAAGAATATTAGGGTCCAACCTAACACTCTCATACTGGGCAACTTCAACTACCCCTCCATTAACTGGGAAAACTACTCATGTACCAATACACTTTGAATTCATTAATTCCAATGGCCTGGACCAGCTCATTCTTACCCCCACTAGAGGTAGCAACATCCTGGCCTGGTCATTATTATAGGTTCATAGGTTCATAGATAGGTACTAGGCTATCTGCCCGAGGGCATTTATAAGCCTAGCCAGAGTGTGTCAGCTTTTGCCACCCCATTGATTAATTAACTGAGCCTCTGTCAAGAAGAGCCAATGAAGTGATCTCAGGGGTGTATTTTCTGTTACCCATCCACTCGTCAAGGTTTCTCTTGAAGAGTGTTAGTGAGGGACTCTGCCTAATGTAGTTAGGAATTTTGTTCCAAAGCATGGGGGGTCTGTGACAGGAATATATCCCTCCAGCATGTTCTATTTATTGTTGTGGTGAGGTTTAGCTCACTAGAGTGAGTGGCTCACAGTGACTTGGATTTCTTTAGGTGGAGCATGTCCATCAATTCTTTGTTGGACATGGCTTTGTAAGTCAGGCAGAGATCACCTCTGAGTAAGCGATACGCCACTGAGTACAGCTGGAGTTTTTCCAGTTGGGCTGCATAGGACATATGTTTGAGACCAGTAATCCTCTTGGTGAGGTACTATTCTGGTCTTTCCAGGTGTTGGAAGTGTCTTGTGAGGTACATCCCAAACGGTGCATTGTACTCTATGATGGGTCTGATAAGTGATGAGTAGAGGGACACTATAAACTCTTTATTTCTAGATGCGAACCCTTTAGTAATTAGATGGGCTACATAGAAGGATTTCTTAACTACTTTGGCAATAAGGAGAGATTGCTATCTACCTGGGTCCCCAGATCTCTTATTACCTCTTCTGTATTAAGGGGGCTGCCACCTATGTGGTAATTCATGGGTGTTTTGTTTTTCCCAAATGGGATGACTATGCATTTTTTGGCATTTAGCTTGAGACCATGACTTTGACACCAGGTGTCCATCTCAGTAAGGCCCTTTTGGAGAATGTCTGTATCAGCCGGATTCAATTATGGCTCCCAGTTTGCAGTCATCAGCGAACTTGGTTAGCCATAGTCCTCCTGTGTTTGCCTGTACTTCTGAGAAGTATATGCTGAACAGTAGGGGTCCCAGGACCAAGCCTTGTGGAACACCACTTGTGACTGATTTAGAGTCGGACCTGGAGCTCACTATTCTTACCGTGTGTGTTCTGTCTATAAGCCAGTTGGCAACCCATCTCGTGATGTAGGGGTTTATGTTCAGGCTGGTAAGTTTTTCTATAATTCCCGAGTGGGGAATGGTGTCAAAAGCCTTGGTGAGGTCAAGGTAGGCTGTGTGAACTACCTTCCCCTCATCTATGGCCTTGGTGACTGTCTCAAAGAAGTCAACCAGGTTTAGTAGGCATGATCTGCCCTTAACAAAGCCGAACTGGGTTGGGTCAAGTGTTTGGAGGTTCCCAATGTCTTTGTTAATGAGTTCCATGATGATGCGCTCCATAGCCTTGCAGATCAGGCTAGTCAGGCTTATGGGGCAATAGTTACCAGGGTCAGTTGTGGCCCTTCCTTTGTGGAGTGGAATAACTGTTGCTGTGTGCCATTCTATGGGCATGTAGCCTGTGGAGAGGCTGAGGTTGAACAGTGTGTTTAGGTGGGGGGTTAGTTCATTCTGTTGTAAGTGCAAGATGCAGCTTGGGACACCATCTGGCCCCATTGATGCTGTGCTTTTGGCTTTTGAAAGGGCTGTTTTCACCTGTGCGTCTGTGATTTCCGGGACACTACACTTTTCTGGTATTGTTGTGAGCCCTTTTGGGGGAGAGGGGGGGGGTGAAGTTTGCACTGAATCTATCTGCCAGGATGTTGGCAATATCAGTAGGTTCAGTATATATTTTTGCTATTTTGCACTAGCTCAGAGCATATCTGCGAGTTGCCACTTAGATTCTTGACATAGCTAAAGAAGGCTTTGTGGTTATCTTTTGAATCCTTGGCTATTTTTCTTTTGAAGTTTGCCTTGGAGGATTTTATGAGGGACCTTAGTTTCTTACTGATACTGATCAGGGATGTCTTTCCTTCTTGGGATTTGCTTCTTTTCCTGAACTAGTTTCCTCCTTCTATTGTATAGCCTGTTAATGGCAAGGGTCCACCAGACTGGTTTCCTTCTCTTAGGGGAGTGAGTCTTGGTTTTGTTAGGGATGGCATGATCCATGCATCCTTGTAGGTGCTCATAGAGTGCATTTGTAAAGGTTTCTGCATCTTGGGCAGCGTTATCCTTTAGCGTGGGGGCTGTGAAACTTACCACCTCTGTCTTAAGTAAGGTGAAGTTTGCTTTAGAAAAGTTTTTTACTGTGGTTTCCTTAGCTGGGGGTGGTGGTGGGGTGTGGATATCCAGAGTTATTAGTTTATGGTCTGATCTAATCAGTGAAGGGTTGACCTCTGGTGTGGAACACCTGTCGCCCATGTTGGTGATGACCAGGTCCAATATGTATTCACCTCTGGTAGGGGTGTTTACCAGCTGATCCAGGGCATTTGAGTTGATAAATTCCAGGAAGCGCTGGACCTGGGAGTTTGTACTTGAGTAGTTTTCTCAGTTAACAGTAGGGTAATTGAAATTGTCAATATCAGGGTGTTCGGTAGGACCTTCATGTTTTCCAGTGTCTCCAGAAAGGTGGAGTGGTGATTGTGGGTCATGGAGGGTGATCTGTAGCAGGCCACAATTTGCATTGCAGATTTTCCTGATGTTAGTTGCACATGGATGATCTCGGATGTATCATGCCGCATCACTAACCTGGAGGTGTAGGTATCCTTGATGAATATGGATACACCCCCCCTTTTGTCTTTCGGTCCATGTTCTGTGGCTGAAATGTGTGGTATGAGTTGTAGCCCAGTAGTGCTGGGGTGCTCTGTGGAGCCTTGAACCAGGTTTCAGTTACTGCACAGATGTCAACGTTCTCCATACTGAGGAGTGCTTTGAGCACATGCATTTTGAGATTTAAACTCCTAGCATTGAGTAGCATAACTCTCATTTTTTTATTTGTGCCGTTTATGGAGGTGGGTTTGACTTTTGAGCCTTGCCTAAAAAAGGCACTATGGGGGCCGCAAGAGCCTTAGCCAGCATTCAAAAGCCTAGGGGTGACAGGTGCAAGCCATCTCTTGTGAAGCAACGAGGCCTGTCGAGTATGTCGTCCCAGGCTTCCAGACACTGGATCCCCTTTGAATGACTCCAGAAGCTTAGCCCATTGTTGAAATTGATCATTTTTTCTTTATACTGTGGTATCATTCTTGGTGAGAGCAGGATGCTACTCGGGGTCAGGGTCATACCCGCTTGGGCTACATGATCAGAGAGCTCTTCCATGTCTCTTTTCATGTAGTCCAGGGAGGTACGTCTCAGGTCATTCACACCAACATGAACAATAACAGAGTCATATTTGTACTTGTTCTGGAATGACCTGAGTGCTTGTGTTATGTGGCAGATTCTGACTCCCGGCAGGCAGCTAACAGTAACCTTCTCCTTGTCCAGCCTAGTGAGTGGGACGTCAGTGTGCCTGACTATAGAGTCGTCTATTACTAGTGTGTTAGGTATGTTATTTCACCTTAAGGGCTGTGATTATGCGGCACACTGATTTCGTGTTTTATGTGTTGTCTGGTTTGTGATGGGAGGTGCAGGTTTTTTGGGTGTCTGCTTTGGAGGTCTGTGATGCTTTTTCAGGTTTTTATTTAGAGCCCCCGAGTATGATTTTGTGTATTTATGTGTATTTTTTGCCAGTGCTGGTTTAGTATGTCTATGTGAGACTGGATGTGTGGTGCAAGTGTCAACCTTCACCTCGTGACTGCTTGTTCCAGTCTTGAGTGGAGAGAGCTTAGCCTCTAATTTAGCTATATAATTGCATCTCTCGCATATGTTAATGTTTTGTGGTAGGAGGAGAGGATTGTCTGTGTACATGAGGCAGTTGTAACATTGCCTCAGGATACCCAGGTTCATCAGCTGGACTGGAGAGTATACCTGAAATTGCCCTTTGGTCATGTCAGAATAGTAGGGTGAGCTGCTTAGTCTCTTGGTTGGTGAGGGGTGAATAATGAGCCTTGCCCTGCTGGGCAATCAAGTGTCGGGGTATATTAGCGCTTGCTATTAGGTCTGAGCAAGTGCTGGACTGTAGGATGCTTTTTAAGTGCTTAGGTTGAGAGTTAGGCTACTTCCAAGGGAAAAACTGAAGAGGAGACTTGGTGGAGCCGGCATAAATTTAGGCCTAGCTAACCGGCACTGCCCGTATTTGCAAAACCATGCAAACGCAGTTTTTACAGCAGGGAAATGAAAGAGAAATTAGCCCAAAATGGCCCACAAACTACTAACGTCTGGGCTGGAGCCACTCCTCCAGGGACAGATGGCTGCTCAAAGCTCCCTCTCTCACAGGTGAACAGAGAAACCTCCCTCTATCCAAGTAAGGTATGGGCAACTCAGAAAATTGTAACAGCCCTGAATTCAGCACTAGCCTGAAAACTGGACTATACTAGCTTAGAAAGGTGGGAAACAAGGAAACATTTTTTTTTGAAAAGATAAGGCAAAAACAATAAGAATACACTTAAAACAGATTTAAATGACTACAAACAGTAAAAAATACACTTAAAACAGCTTTAGATGACTACAAGCAATCAGAAAAGGCTTTTAAACAAATTACACAATTAACCAGTAAAAAAATCTCAAAACTGAGCCTTGTTCCTGTAGTCTTCAATCAGACAAGTTCTTACTGCACACTCCTGCCACTGGGGTGCAGGGGCACCTTCTCCAAAAAAGAAGGCCTGGATTAGTGCTCAAGTTATACAAACAAAGCTAGATTCAGCAGCCCTGGATCTAGTCTATGCTACAGCAAACAAGGCATACCAATTTCAGTAAGAAACAGTTAAAGTATGCAGGCACTATAAGCCTTTAACCAGAAATTCCCAGCTCAGAAGGGCAGAGTCCACCCTCTCCTCCCTCAAGAGTGCAGACCACGGACCTTCTTAATGTAAAATAACTGGCTTGAAGCCCAAGTGCTTAAACCAGAACTAATACACTTTTAGAATAACCGACACTGAGCCCTCAATCAGCAATTCCCAACTTAGAAGGATGTAAGCTACCTGTCCTGCCACAACAGTGCAGACCACAAACCTTAATGTAAAACAACTGGTCTGAAGCCCAAGTACTTTAACATGGCCAACCATTACTCTACACCAATAGTCAACTTCTCCCTGGTTAGATCCAACCACAAACTAATCACCTTGGAAATCTACATCCCTCCCCCCCCTCCCCCACAAAGGTAACCACCATGAAAAACTTCTCCAAAGCTAACTTTAGGCTCCTAAAAACAGAGGTGGCTAACTTCATGGCACCCATGCAAATTGAGAATATTTGCATGACCACCGAATCATACACCAATGCACCATACAAACACGTACACAAATGCATGGATCTTACCATACCCAGTAGAACCAAGACGCTCTCCTCAAAAAAAAAAAAAGGAAGCCAATCTGCTGGTCCCCTGCTATAAACAAACTCTGCAACAGAAGGAGGAAACATGTGGAATAAGGTGAAGTCCCAAGACTGGAAAAACTCCCTTATCAGCCTCAACAAAAGACTGAGATCCCTCATCAAATCCTCTACAGCTAGCTATGAAAACAGAATTGCAGCAGATAGTAAAGACAACCACAAGGCCTTCTATAGTTATGTAAAGAATCTCCATGGCAATACTCAGATTTGCTCTGAGCTACTGCACAATGGTACCTCCTATACCGAGACAACAGATATTGCCAATATACTGGCCAACAGATTCAGTGTCAACTTTACCCCCCCAAAGGACCAATCACAATACCAGTAGCCAGGCACCCAGTATTACTGGTGCACAGGTTAGAACAGCACTGTTCAAGGCCAAGAATACAGCTTCTATGGGACCTAACAATATCCCCGGCTGTGTTCTATATGAACTACAGAGTGAACTGGCACTTCAGCTGTGTGCCCTGTTCAATCACAGCCTCACCTCAAACTTTGTCTCTACCAAATGGTGCACTGCTACAGTCATCCCTCTCCACAAGGGAGGCGCGACTACATACCCTGGGAACTATTGCCCCATTAGCCTGATGAGTCTGATATACAAAGCTATGGAATGCATCATCCTGGACCTAATAAACAAGGATATAGGGAATCTCCAAACTCTGGTAGATCATGCCTGCTCAACTTGGTTGACTTATTTGAGTCAGTCACCAGAGTTGTGGATGAAGACAAGGTGGCTCATACAGCCTACCTTGATATGGCCAAGGCCATTGATACCATTCCCCACTCAGGAATCATAGAAAAACTCACAAAGCTAGGCATTAACCCCTATATCAGAAGGTGGGTTGCAAACTGGCTCACATATAGAACCCACAGTGTGAAAGTAGCTGACTCCAAGTCAGACTGTCGACCAGTCATGAGTGGAGTCCACAGGGTTTGGTCCTGGGTCCTCTCCTGTTTGGTATCTACTTCTCTGAAGTCCAGGCCAACATGAAGAGACACTGGTTGACAATGTTCACAGATGATTGCAAGTTGGGAGCTATTATTAACTCTCCAAGTGATGCTGACATCCTACAGAAAGGCCTCAATGAGACCAATGACTGGTGTCAGAACCATGGCCTTATGCTCAGTGCCAAAACATGTGTTGTCATCCCCCTTGGGAAAAAACTGGTTCCCTTGAATTACCACATCAATGGTAGTTCACTGAACACAGAAGGTGTTATAAGAGATCTAGGAACACAGGTTTACAGCAACCTCTCTTTTGACCACCACATTGCCACTGTGGTCAGAAAGTCCTTGTATTTAACACATTTCATTACTAAAGTTTCGCATCCAGGAAGAAAGAGGTCATTGTCTACCTCTACTCTTCCCTCATTAGGCCAATCATTGAGTACAATGCCCATTTGGTATGTCCCTCACTTGCACCTGCAACAACTGGAGAGGCCACAAAAGTACCCCACAAAGAGGATCCTAGGCTTTAAATACCTGTCCTATATGGACAGACTCCAAAAAAAAAAAAAAAAACTCCAGCTATTCTCTGTCTCATATTGCCTACTTAGAGGCGATCTCTGCTTGACTTACAAAGCCATGTCTGATCCAGCTCTGTTAGAAATGCTACATTTAAAGAAATCTCAATCCCCTCACACCACAATCTCCAGTGACCTCAGCCTCATTATCACAATCAACAAAACATGCTGGAGGGACAGGTTCATAACCCAGAGACTGCCCATGTTATGGAATAGACTTCCCATACATGTCAAGCAGAGCACCTCACTGGCCGTCTTCAAGAGAAATCTTGATGAGTGGATGGGAAATAGAAAATTCACCCTGGGGATCACTCCAGTGGTTCATCTCAACAGAGGCACTAGGAACTAAGATCGGGTGGCACAATGTCAGGCTAATCCTATGGGCTAGGCTTGTAAAGGCTCCAGGGCCATTAGCCTAGTACACACCTATGAACCTATGAACCTATATCATTACATTTATAAACCACTAATTCCACCCTGGTACAACACCAACCAATAAAATCTAACCAGCAAAGACATCATAAAATTTCCCCACCAATTCAAAATTCATTCATTCTCAACATGTTCAAACAATCAAGAAACACTCTGGAATTCCCTAAGTTATCATAATATCCAGTTACTAACCTAGTCACTAACCTAGGACATCCTCCACATAACAACACTTAATCAATACATGCTTAGCTTCCAGAAATCTAAATTACCTTTACTTAGTCATCAAACTTAGCTGTTTTCAATACAAAGACTGAAAGACATATGAAAATCAGATACAACAGTAACTCTTTTAGAAATAGTACACACAGTACATATAATTTTTATTCCTTTAGGAAGCTGAAAAGCAAGGAATGGATGTTGGTAATTTGAATGCACTACATTTATTAGAACTAGGTTTTGCTTTCTATTTCCTAAGCAATGAAAAAGAAGGTGAAATAAATTAGCTATGCATCTTAATATGACTTCTTTCATTTGTATGTAGTAATTACTTGCAATGTACTTTAAGTAGTGAAAGTTTATGCAGTAATCTCTTATAGTATATGTAGCTTGATATTTGTGTGGAATTTGTTTCACTGATATTTTAATTTGCGTGTGATTCAGTGTAACTATTTTTGCAAAAAGAAAGCTTTCTGACCCATTACTGTGCCTGTCTAGATAAGGAGCATCACACAGCAATTATTTAGTATTTTATTTGGTTTTCATGTTTATTTAAGCCTAAGGCTGATGACTAAGATATGGTGATTTAGACTAAGAGATGTGAACTGAAAAAAAAAAAGAAAAACACAAGCAAAACAGTAACATCAACTCACTCACCAAGTACAGAGATGTGCAAAACAAATGTGCATTTCAATAAAAAACAAACAAAGTTATTTCAGAAACCAAAAATAATCTAACATGTATAATCAGTCAAGATTAAGGAACACTGCAAATTCCTTGGGAATTCAAAAGCTCCCGCTGGGAATTTACTGGACCTAGTGATGTAAGAAAATACAGCTTACATGCTCTTCTTCCAAACTATTTATTTTTATTTATTTATTTATTTGCAGTTGGTTTACCAGGATAGTCCATTGGGCCAAAATGAACCCGTTTTCAATGGAGTCCTGGGGAGAAAAGCTCCAAACAATCAATGTTACAGTAGGTTATATGATAGTTATACAAATGTAAAAGATTCAAGCAAAAAATTACAAATAATACAGCAAACATTACAAATAATACAAACTAGTGATGTAACTTACAGATGATACAGACTAAAGAAGGAATGTAGCAAAGTAAATAATGAGAAGTCAATTACATATCAGGAATCATACACTTAAGAGGTACAGCGTAGTGTATTCTTGCAGATACAATAATAATAATAAGAATGTATGAGTTAGGAGAAATGATAAAAGGAAATTGCAGGTGTAATCAGGAGAAGGAAAGGGAGATGGAAATTGCCAGTGTTAGTTATGTGGGGTGGGAGCAAGAGTATTCTCACTGGGATACTAGATGTGAATGAAGGGATTTTTTGAAAATAAAATGGTTAGAGGTGATACGAATAGATGGTGGTAGGGAGTTCCAGAGGTGTGCTAGACCATACGATAGAAGATTTTTGCCTGGGGGACGAGTTGGTTTGTACACTTCTAATAGATTTTGGTTGTTAGATCTTAATACTCTATCAGGTAGGTGCATTTTAAAGGCAGAAGACAGGGAGGGACAGAGGGAAGGGTTGAAAATGAGCTTGTGTGCAAGAGTTAGTTGAGTATAGGTGAGATGCTTGGGTAGTTCTAGCCATTTTAGTTTTTGGAGAGAGGAACAGTGGTGGGTGGAGGACTTATGGCTGGTAGCGAACTTGGCGATTTTGTTGTAGTAAGAAGAAAGTTGTGTTTTCAGAGAGGACTGTAGATTAGTTAGAAGTGGAGCTCCATAGAGAAGGGAGGGGATAAGAAAGGAAGTAGAGAGAGTGATTTTAGTGGAAGGTGTAAGGTAGTGATTTTGCCACTAGAGCATATCTAGTTTTTGATGGGTTTTTTGATATTTAGTTGTAAATGGGAGGTGAATTTGAGTTGGTTATCAATTTGGACCCCAAGTAATTTGGTCTCTGACACCAGTTCCAGTTGTAACTAAGGATACTACAAACAAGATCCTCCTACAAATATTTTGCTATAACCAAACCAATTTCTGCATAAATTCAGTTTCAATCATGTCAGATAAAACAGAGGCTGAAGAAAACTAACATTAGTCTTTCACTTCTGACAAACTACCATCAAAATGCCTAAAAAGGTTAGCACCATATTTTTTAGCACCTCTAGCCACACTAATGAACAAAAACATTAGATGAGGATTTTTCCCAGAGTTCTGCAAACAAGCCCAGACTATACCACAGCATTAAGGCTGACAACATTAAGGGTGAAAACTACCAACTACAACTTTACTGTGCCTTATTTCAAAAATAATAGAACAATGTGCAGAAATAAATCCCACTAGGCTAGTAGCCTCTTTTCAGAGAAGACCTGAGGTGGTATTGACACTATTTGGGGAAATTTGGCCAGAGCATGAGGGAACTTTCCTTACTCTTGGTAAAAGGAGGAAGAGTTTGTGTGTGACACAATGGACTTCCTGTTCCCATTCCAGGCAAGAAGGCAGCCCAGAGAAACAGGGAGAAAACATGACTGATTCACCTTTTGCTGAAACTGAAGTGAAGGTTGGTGAAAAAGCAGACAAAATGGTAGAATCACTGCCAGAAATGTTCTTAAATGATTTGGGAGCAGAGAAATCATGATTTTCAAATGAAAAGGAGGTTGAAGAGGAAACGGAGGTGAATGCAGAGGTGGAAATGGATTTGGAGCAAAATTTTCAGAAAAATCTGTTTGAATGAACAAAAAAAGTAGAAAAATGCATTGTTTCAACCCTCCAGTCAGAAGGGTTGTAGGATGTTTATATAGGGGAGATGATAAACCACAGTGAGTCAGAAAGTGCAGCTGCAGTATCCTGAAGTGAGATTATGGAGAGAATAGAAGAATAAAATGTGCCAGAGAATTGTCCAGAGAAAAAGACATGCTGAAATAGTGGAAGAAATTGCCAAAGAGGAGAATGGAATAAAAGAAACAAAGAAGAAATTTGTGGTTTGGATGAGCAGTAAAATGGAAGAAGGTTTGGACAGATATGATGTATGGGGCAGTGTTATAGTATTGCTGGGTGTTAACGCTGAAGCTGTAAGAGCTTTCATTTTAATTAACAAAGAAACATTTTGTGACTTGACATTTGAAACTGGTCAGGCTATGGAAAATATTTTTGGGGGTTTACAAAAAAATGGAAACAGACTTTTTATGGTCGGAATATGTTGTACAACCCTTTTTAGACAAACAAAGAAAATGGGGTTTGATTCAGTTTAGAACTGAAGTGGAAGCTATAGAACTAAAGAATATTTGTTGTCAACATGTAAAGAAGTGATGGACACTACTTAAATATATGATGAAAGAAGACTATAGACTGAGGGATGAGAATGTGGAATTATTTTAAAAATGGAAAATGACAATGTGATACATATACCTAGTATAATTAATTTTCATGGTAATAGGGAGTTTGTGAAGTGCAGAGGACAACCTAAAACATGTTATTTTGTGGAAAGAATGATCATTTAATTAATGAATATGAAAAAAAAATGTTTATTTATGTGGTCAAACAGGGCATAGTGTGAAGAAATGTGAATTAAAGTGTAAAAAATGTGACAGTAAAGGGCATTCATGGTTAGAGTATGAGATAAAGACACAAGAAAATGAAAATAAAAAAATGAAAATATAAATGAAGTTATACAAGAACAGGAAATAGAAGAAGATATTGTATAGGAACTTGCACCACAAATGGAAAATGTAGAAGTTGCCTTTAATATTAAAGAAAAAGATAAAGAAAATGAAAAAAGAAATAGATGAGACAAGTGAAGAAAAGTCAGGGTGGCATGTGGTAATAGGCAAGAAAAATTCTATAGGAAACAGAGTTAGGGAGAAAAAAAGATAGTTTAAAATATTATGGTAAGAAAATTAAGAAAGATAAGAGGTAAAAACATCCTTAATATAACTGTTCAATAAAGCTGAAAATGTTAGCTTTAAATGTGGACAGTATGAAAAATGTTTAGAGGAGAATTCATATTATTATATAGCAACAACAAATAAATTAATTGAATTTAGATTTCATGATAAAGTTTTGTTATCAAACTATTGGGAAGAGAAAATCCTATTGACAGACAAAAGTATTATGTTAAAAGCAATTGACTTGACTATCAAATCTACTTCTCTTCAAAAATTGATATATACCCAGATGATGATATGGAATAATGCATATTATACACGCCTTACCCTGCATAAATTTAACTCTAAAAACTCTCCAACGTGTCCATATTGTAAAAATCAACCGGCTGATCTTCTTCATATGTTCTGGAGCTGTAAATGCATATACAAGCTTTGGAATTCCCTTAAGATTCAACTTCATAAGATGGGTTACCAAAGCACAACGTTGTCATGGAAATTTATGATTTTGCATATTCCCCCGAAAGAACTCTCTAGATCACAAAGTATTAAATATATTAATATTTTTTTATTAATGAAGCTTTATATAGCCACTAATTGGTTAGTCCCATCTGAAACATCATGGGAAAACTTTAGAGTTTTAGCGACAAGGTATATATTAGCTCATAAACTACTTTTAAATCCGCATAATAAAAATATTAATAATCCAAAAATTTGGGAACAGATATTTAATATTATACTAGCATAATACTTTTAACTTGAAGGTATTAACAATTATTTATATGTTTGGAGATAATTTTGTAATCAAATCGTCTATTACTTGAAATGTTATTAATTACTCTTTGTTTTTCTTCTATTATTAATCTTTCACATGGAAGCATTCTTGTAAATATTGTATATTTGTTTGGTGTGATGGTTAGTGATATTAGTTAGTAGTTTTTTCTAAAAATGTTGTTCTTGTTTTTAATTGTGTATGAAAATAATATAATAATAAAGATTTATTATGGGAAAAAAAAGAATTCATATTATGTATTGCTGTGCAGCTGGAAATGCTCAAATAATAGTGTTAGAAGACATTAGACTGTTAGAAGAAATGGTACAAACAGAAAGGCTTTGGAATAGTACTGTTATTTGAAAGATAGGTGAAGAAACATGTTCAGGTATATGTATATTATGTAAAGAAAACATAAAGATATTAGATGCAGCAATATAGTTGATCTGAGTTGGAAAAGATATATACATAGGGTTATAGCTTTATATGCATATGTGACAAAAAAGAGAGAGAAACAATGTTTAAAAGTATATTTAATTATGCTTGTGTGAATATGGATATAATAATCACATGTGACTTTAATTGTAACCTAATGAATAAAAAGAACTGTGATGTTAAAATAGTTACAGAAATTATGAGTAGTGGACAACTAAAAATATGGGGTAACAAACACTGGACAGATAAAAGGAATGAAATCAACACAGAAATTGAATACTTTTTATATCAGAAAGTTTTAAAATTGCTCAAAAAGGAATACAATATACTAGACTTACTGACCATGTGGCTATTTGGATAAAAATTCATGAAAATGAGGAATATATTAAAATAAGAAAAGGAATAAAAAGAGTTAATGAAAAAGAATTGGATATAGGAGAAAGAAAAGAGCGTACAGAACTATGGTAACAACACATTAGAATGAGATATTTCTATGAAAACTGGAATATGTGAAATATAAAAAAGTATTCTTAGAGTGTGTAGAAGAGAAGAGGAAAAGAGGAAAAAAGGAATACACAGTATTAAATAAATAACTTTTTAAAGGTTTAGTTGAAAATGATAAAATATTATATGAGAAAGAAAGAGAAATATACAAAAGAAATCAAGAAAAAATAATTACTTGTTATATAAGCAAAAATATTGCTTACAAGGGAGAAAATAGTAAGTAGCATCATATTTATATAAAATAATGAAAGAAAAAATAATAAGATAATTAAAAAATAAAGAAGGCAAACAAGTTAGGAAGCAAGAAGGAATATATGAAAACATTAAGAGCTATGTATTAGAGTTATATGGTAAAACAGAAGTGTGCACAGAAAAAATTATGATGGTGAGAGATTTAATAAAGAAGAACATGAATATTTAGAGAATAAATATAAATTTAAGGGAGTTGAATGAGAGTATGAAAGATATTAATATAAATTCAACCATGGGATTAAATGGGATTGAATATAATATGTATAAAGAAATGGAAGACTGGCAAAATTATATTTATACAAGTTATGAATGAATAGATGGATACAGGGATTAAGTATAAGGACATTTGTATGGGGTTTTAAAATATAAGTATAAGAAAGGAAACAAAGATGAGATAAAAAATGGAGACCTTTAATGTTAAATAATACAGAGTATACATTTTTTATGAGAATAATAGCAAAAGTAATAAAATGTAAAATGGAAAGGTTCATAGGTACATAGGTATGTACTAAGCTAATGGCCCTGGAACCTTTACAAGCCTAGCACATAGAAGTGCACTGGCATTGTGCCACCCGTCATTAGTTCCCAGTGCCTCTATGGAGTGATCCCCGGGATGAACTTTCTATTTCCCATCCACTCGTCAAGATTTCTCTTGAAGAGGGTCAGTGAGGTGCTCTGCTTGACATGTATGGGAAGTCTATTCCAGAGCATGGGCAGTCTCTGGGTTATGAACCTGTCCCTCCAGCTAGTTCTGTTGATTGTGTTAATGAAGTTGAGGCCTCTGGAGCATGTGGTGCAGAGGGATTGGGATTTCTTTAGATGTAGCATTTCTAACAGAGCTGGGTCAGACATGGCTTTGTAAGTCAAGCAGAGATCGCCTCTTAGCAGATGATATGAGACAGAGAATAGCTGGAGTTTTCTTTTTTTTTTTCAAAACAGGTTTATTGTTTTAACATATAAGAGAAATATCATAACAATTTTATACAAGTAATTAAAAATAGGTATTATTATAATATTCAACAAAACAACTAAAGTATTTACAAAGACATCCACTACAATCAGATCAATTAATTAAACTAAAATACCATGCTATTGAAATTAAAATTTTTTTAACAAATTTTGTAGATTATCCCATACAATAAAATAAGATGTTTTTCTATTTGTTCTAGTCCTAATTGTGTTTATTTCCATATGGCACACTATATTCATAACATTTTTAAATTCATTGAACGAAGGAGGTGTATCTGAAATCCAATTTCTAGTTATTATTTTCCTAGCCACTGCTAGAATAGACCATAACAAGGGAAGCTTAACCTTTTTAACACTTTGAGGTACAGGTGTGTTGAATAATATAAGAGATTTAGAAATAATGAAATTATCTGTAAAGTCACTCTACAACAATTCATTAATTGACTTCCAGTATTCTTTCAATTTTATACAGTCATAAAACATATGAACCCAGTCAGCATTAATTTCTACATTACATCTCTTACATAAATTATCTTTATTATTTATTTTATTCATCATCAAAGGTGTATAAAAAGATCTATGTAAAATTTCCATGTATAAAGTCTCCAGACAATGGAAGACATAGTTCTATAAGCAGATTCCAATATATATTGTTTATCTTGTTGATTTGGTGGGTCCCCATTAATAGAAGTGAAATAATTCCAGTATGAATCTACACTGTAAAAGTTTCTTGTCTGATAACTTTATGTATGTATGAAAGTTTACCTTTATCAGAAACTTTATGTTGTAAATTTAATATCAAGTAATCAATCAGTGTTGGAATATATTCTTTAACAGTTATAGACATTAAATCTATTTTATTAATGAGATGTTGTCTAAAGGTCTGAACCTCTAACCAGCAAGTTTCTCTTAGATCAAATTCTTGTTTTAAGAAATCTAGATTTTTAACTTTATTATCAGATATCAACTGATACCAGTACTTTAGATCATTATCTATAGCTAAATGAGTTCCTTCAGAAGTAGATGACAAAAGCATACCCTGAGTATACATTATAGGAAATACAATAAAATTCCATTCCCTATACTTAGGGTGCATGAATATAAAGTTACGATAACTAATAATAATATTTAATGGGTAACAAACCATATGTTTAGGTGTAATAGGTGAAGTACAAAATTCCTTTAGTAACCATAACATGGAGTTATTTACAATCATATTTTTATGTGTTAAGGAGATTTTCATGAAGTGTATACTAATTAGCTCCCAATAATCTTTCCATTTTGTGACATATGACTGATCTATTAATAAAGTAATAACTTTTACAATAGAAGAGATAGTATATAAATTAAAGTCTGGAAAAGAAATACCCCTTGAGACCAGCTATTAGTATGTTTCTTTAATGCAATCCTAGGTCTATTAGGTGCCCATAAGAAATTTAACATTAGTGTGTTCAGTTTCTTGATAATTATTTTTGTAGGTGGAAGTATTATTGATTGTATTAAGTATAAAATCTTGGGGAATATTATCATTTTAATAATTGTAAGTCTCTCCTCCATAGTAAAAAACATATTATTCCAGGTATTAAAAAGATTTTGTATATTAAGAAAACAGGTATTATAATTATTATATATAATAGATTTAATATCTTTAGATAGTATTATACCTAAATAAGTTATCTGACCTAAATTGGGTACATATTTAGTAAAATCACTAACGAGAATATTTTTTCGTGTATATATAGGTAGTATTTTAGTTTTTTCTTCATTGAATATTCAACCAGAAATACTTTTAAAATTCATCATGTTATCAAATAGAGACTGTATAGAAGAATTAGATCCTGCTGATGTAATTAGAACATCATCTGCAAAAAGTTGAATTTTGGATATTGTATTTTCATCTATTTCAAAACCCTCTATGTCAGTACTGTTTCTGATCAAATTAGCCCAAGGCTCCATTACTAAAGTGAATAATAGTGGAGAAAGTGGACATCCTTGTTTTGTACCTTTAAGAATGGGTATTTTTGTGAAACATATGTTCCTACCTTAATATAAGCCAACGTTCCTTTGTATAAATGTTCAATTAGATTTACAAATGCATCCGAGAAGTTTGTGCACTTCATTAAGGTAAACAGATAGTCCCAACTTACTGAATCAAATGCTGAACTTATATCAAGACTAATAAGTGTTAAATCTTTCTTTTTCCTATTTGCAAAATCTATTAATGTTAAAGTTCTTCTTATATTATCAAAAGTATTTCTATTTACAATGAAGCCTGTCTGATCTATATCTATAATGCCGGAATGATTGTCTTCAGTCTATCAGCAAAGATATTCATAAACATTTTATAATCAACATTAAGTAATGAGATGGGCGATATGAAGAACATCTAGTTGGATCTTTATTAGGTTTTAAAATTGGCGAAATAAATGTATATTGCCAAGATGGGGGTTATTAACTCAGTTTGGGCCAAAATAAAAACCTTATGTATTAATGAATATGTATTTTTAGAAAGGATTTTATATATCTCTGGTATAATACCATCATTACCCGGTGCTTTGTTTGATTTAAGCTTATTTATTTGTGTAATAACTTCTGTATATGAAATACTCTTGTCCAATAGTTTAATCTGTTGTTTATTAAGCTTTTTATTCATATTTGTGGTTATAAACTCCTTTATTTTATCTTTAGGTTCCATGTTAATATTATTATGGTTAATTTTGTGAAAGTGATTTCTAAATTCATCTAGTATTTCTGGTATACTAGAAACATTCTTCTTTTTCCTTAGAGAAAAGATTTCTTTGATATGGTTTTGTTTATTCAACCTTTTTGTTTTATTTTTAAGTCTATGTAAGTATTTGGGGCTTATTGAATAAGACAAAAACTTGTATTCCTCTAAAGTTATTTTAACTTTATGAGTTAAAATTTCTTTGTATTTCTCATTTAGTTTGTTTATTTCTTCAATAACTTTCTTGTCCATAATATTTTCTTTATTATTATGTTTATAAGAGTCTAATTTACTTTGAATATCTAACAATTCCTTATCCCAAGATTTCCTTTTATTATTATACCATCTGATACTTTGTCCACATAGATATGATTTTAAGGCATCCCAAACATAAACAATGGAGACTTCAGGAGTGTTATTTATGTCTAAAAATGTTTTACTTCTGAAAGTATATATTCTTTATAGTCTTTTAGTTGAGTTAAGTATGCTGGTATCCTTTTGATCTGAACATTATGAGTATTTTTATCATGAATTCAAAAACAATTGAATTATGATCAGATATAGGACATGAAATGATTTTGGAATTAATTAAATCTGTTACCATCTGGTTAGAAATAAAGACCCTATCTATTTTTGAATAAGTTTTGTATCTGTTAGAAAAAAGGTGTATGGTAATGATTTTGAATCTATCTGATTATTAATATCATTCAAATGATAAGAATTAGCAAAATCCTTTAAATGTTTTGCATTAGATGTAATTCTTCTCTTTCCTATAGTGGTAGTATCACTTTCATGTAGTATACAATTAAAGTCACCAGCTAAAATAATATCTCCTATAGAGAATGATATGATCTTATCAAGATGATGTTTCACTGTATTAATACCAATTCCAGGTATCCAATATACATTAATTAAAGTGTAAGTCTTCCCATTAATTTGTATTGTAACCATACAAAACATTCCTTTGTCATCCTGATAAGACTTAATGGTTTTAGGAATGGGCATACTTTTATTCCATAAAATAGCCACTCCTCTTTTTTCCTGAGCGTGCTCTGAACTAACCAATACTGTATATTTGTTTGTGGCTAGTTTATAAATATCTTTTTTCAAGAGATGGGTTTCTTGTAGGAAGACTAAGTTGGCCTTATGTAAATTAATGTATCTTATTAGGCTTGCCCTTTTACATGGATTATTCAATCCATTAATGTTTAAAGAAATTCCTTTTAAAGATGTCATTTGGCATTATTAAAACTTAAGAATCTTATGATCAAAATAACAAATAACAAGATAAGTAATGTTACATCTCCTCCTTTAGGTGTACCTTTAAATATAGCTGTATTTATTGAATCTCTTATGGGATTTCGTATAGGATTCAATTTTGTTTGTAGTGACAATGAATGTACAAAATATATTGTGGATGTCAAAACTATATACAAATAACAATGAACAAGTGAAAATAATGTAAGGATTAAACCTTGCATCCAGCCTGGAGTTGTAAACTCCAACTTAGAGTAGTATTTACCACTCAAGTTAACCCCCTACCCTAAGCAGCAGTGCGTCAGCTACCACCTTATCAATTTAATACTAGTTATATTTAACTGAAGTTAACAGTTTTCAATTCAATTATCTAGTAAGACAAGACTACACATTTGGTAAAACAGCATCATATAAACTAAAATAAACCTTTTTTTTTTTTTTTTTTTAAAAAACTGTTCATACTACTATATACATCCATGTAATATAAAACACATGTATTCAAATAGCATTCAAATAATCTTGGTGTTAGAAATCAAGAGGAGAGAAAAATAAGTTCTAACATTCATTTAAATCAAAAACTTTGGCTAATATGATTTAGACATTACATATATTAGGATGCATCTATTTTCTGTCATGTAAATACAGTTAACAGCTTCCAAAAAAAACCTTGAATTGCTTGTATATGAGCATTTACTCAAACTCATTATTGCCAATAGAATAAAATATTGTATTCATAGAAATTGTTATAACTCATACTTCATAGTTGAGCAGATTCTCAGAAACATTTATATACATATCTACATACACACACATACACACACACACACACACACACATATATATATATATATATATATATATATATTTATATATACATGCATACACACATACACACACATATACATATATATATATATATATATATATATATATATATATATATATATATATATATATATATATATACACATGTATACACACACACACACATACACATACACACACACACACACATACACACATACACACGCACATACACACACACACACACACACACACACACACACACACACACACACACACACACACACACACACACATACACACAAACACACACACACACATACACACACATATACACACACACACACACACATACATATATATATATATATCTGATCTCACTGAGTTGTATCTTTACTGAGCACCATCTTACATTGCTGTCCCTTCAATAAATCTGTCTACTTTATACAAAATAATGCACAGCAAACACATTTTAGTAACCAGATTTTACAAACATGCTATACTACTGCTTTAAAATATATCACATGACAATTTCTTCCAGTATAGAGTTATAAAATTATTTATGCTTGTCAATCAGATGAATTAAATGAGTTATAGTAATGTATATGTTTGGGACATAGGTTTTTAACACATATTATTAATCTGCTATTCCTGTATCTGTGATGTGTCAGTGTGATATCTAGGTCAAAGGTGAGACCAGCTGCTTTCAGCTTCTCTGTGAGAATTCTGAGAGTTGAAGCTTTTGAAGTAGCTCATGGACACTGTGCATGAGACAGCCCACATCCCAGATTGTCTCTCTTAACATTTTGGCGGAAACTTATTAAAACTAGTGACAAACATTCATTTAGCAGTGTAAATGCATCTAAACATGACAAAACCTTCACAATGCATTCTACATGTTATTACAGACTCTATGTAAGTGAAATCAAGCCCAAAATTATTAATAAGTAACAAAACTCAACATTTTGTCCCAACTCAACTCCTATGCGAATCTTATTATTTACTGTGTCTATATGATCAAAAGTATTTCTATATATTAATAAAGAAAAGAAAAGAGAGTAGAAAGTAAAAGGGTGTAAGGCAGAAATAAAAAAATGTAAGAGAAAGCTATAAGAAGTATATACAATAGAATATTACTTACTGTTTATATTAATAGAGTTAAAAATAAAACATATTATTTACTATTATTTAGTTCTAATTATTATTAGTTAAAGCATGACAGATTATTTACAAACAAGCATAAGCAGTGTAATCAAGAAAGTATAATTAGGTAGTGTCATTCCTGTATCTGTGATGTGTCAGTGTGGTATCTAGGTCAAAGGTGAGACCAGCTGCTTTCAGCTTCTCTGTGAGAATTCTGAGAGTTGAAGCTTTTGAAGTAGCTCATGGACACTGTGGATGAGACAGCCCACATCCCAGATTGTCTCTCGTAACATTTTGGCAGGAAACTTATTAAAAACTAGTGACAAACATTCATTTAGCAGTGTAAATGCATCTAAACATGACAAAACCTTCACAATTCATTCTACAGGTTGTTACAGACTCTATGTAAGTGAAATCAAGCCCAAAATTATTAATAAGTAACAAAACTCAACATTTTTGTCCCAACTCAACTCCTATGCAAATCTTATTATTTACTGTGTCTATATGATCAAAAGCATTTCTATATATTAATAAAGAAAAGAAAAGAGAGTAGAAAGTAAAAGGGTGTAAGGCAGAAATAAAAAAATGTAAGAGAAAGCTATAAGAAGTATATACAATAGAATGTTACTTACTGTTTATATTAATAGAGTTAAAAATAAAACATATTATTTGCTATTATTTAGTTCTAATTATTATTAGTTAAAGCATGACAGATTATTTACAAACAAGCATAAGCAGTGTAATCAAGAAAGTATAATTAGGAATAGCATTTGAAGAACATATAAACTTTTAAAGGAAAAAAAATGTATCAAATTACTGACCTTATTTTTCCTCTTCAGAAAGAGAAACAAGTTAAATCACAGCTTGCCATTAAATCTCCAGATATTTTGACTAGTTATGAAACAAAACATTTCTTTGCACACAGAGAATAACTTTGATTAAATCTTTTCAAAATATTTGTTGCTTCTTGGAAATGCAGGAACTATATTTAAAAGATTAATAATAAAATAAAATGATGAGAGAGAAAAAAAACATAGTACAAATCATTTGTTTTTAGTCTCTTCTTCTTCTCTGAAGTCTTCCACGAAGTTTCAGTTGCCAGTCTCTTTAACGAAGGACTAGCCCATTCCATTTCTTCTATTTTTTCCAAAATCTTATTTTTTTGATAAACAGTAAAGCAGAGTCTAAGTCATCGAAAATTTTAGGACCATCAGGAAGGAAGATTTTAAGCTTGGCAGGAAACAGAAGGTATGTTTTAAACTGTGCTTTTTTAAGCTCCCTTATTAGTGGCAAAAAAACTTTTCTTTTAGCTAATACCATGGAAGAATAGTCATTGTCAAAACGCACAGTTGTTTCATTAATCTTAACAGGAGCTTTAGCCCAAGCAGATTTAAGAACCATCTCTTTATCAAAAGATGATAGAAATCTAACTATAACTGATCTAGGATAGTTTTTGTTAGAGTTAGTATTAGCTATAGATCTATGTGCTCTTTCGATACCAAAAAAGAGTGCTTCTGGTAAATCTAAAGTTTTAGGGAGCCATGTTGTTAAAAAAGAAGTAATATTGTTACCTTCAATATTTTCTGGCAGTCCAAAAATCCTAATGTTATTGCGCCTAGATCTATTTTCCAGGTCATCCAGCTTTGTTTGTAAATGTGTATTTTGTTTCAGCAGAAACTCAATGTTGATTTCCTCTTCTTGTATTCTATTTTCCATGTCATTCACAGCTTCTTCTATGCCTGTCATCTGGATCTTCTGTTGTTGCAGGTCCATATGTAACAAGTCAATTTGTTTTGTAGTTTTTTCTATGAAAGTGTCTATTTTAGTATCCATTTTATCCATCTTAGCAGTAAGTTGCTGGACTATAATTATCAGAGACTGAAGTTCTTTCTTGATGTTGGAGTCTTGAGAATTTGTCTTACTGGAACTCATTTCAGACTGATAAACTGACAGGAAAATTTCCAAAGTAATATTATTAAGATTTCCTTTCTTTTTTAGATATAGTTCAAGAACTATATAAAACAAACATATTTAGAAAGAAAATTACTTCAAAAATTAATTTTTTAAGTAATTAATTCCTGTCAATGTAATGAAATTGGTGGAGCTGAAAAAATCTGCTGCTATCCTGTGTTCATCCTTGGCCACGCCCCCTAGCTGGAGTTTTCTGAGTCTGTTCATGTAGGACATGTATTTAAGGCCTAGGATCCTATTTGTGAGGTACTTTTGTGGCCTCTCCAGCTGTTGCAGGTGTCTAGTGAGGTACATGCCAAATGGGGTATTATACCCTATGACTGGTCTAATGAGAGAAGAGTAGACAAAAATGATGCCCTCTTTCTTCCTGGATGCAAAACCCTTGGTAATGAGATGTGCTACATAGAAGGACTTTCTGACCACAGTGGCAATGTGGTGGTCTAATCTTGTCAACCTGTGCCCCCAGATTTCTTATAACGCCTTCAGTGTTCAGTGGGCTCCCATCGATGTGGTAATTAGTGGGAGCTGAGTTTTTCCCAAAGGGGATGATGGCGCATTTTTTTTGGCATTAAGCTTAAGGCCGTGATTTTGACACCAGTCACTGGTCCCAGTAAAGCCTTTCTGTAGGATGTCTACATCACTTGGGGAGTTAATAATGGCTCCCAGCTTGCAGTCATCTATGAATTTGGTCAGCCAGAGTCCCTCAGTGTTGGCCCAGACTTCTAAGAAGTAGATGCCAAACAGGAGAGGACCCAGGACCAATCCCTGTGGGACTCCACTCATGACTGGTCAGCAGTCTGACTTGGAGTCAGCTACGTTCACTCTGTGGGTTCTGTCTGTGAGCCAATTTTCAACCAACCTAACAATATAGGGGTTGATGCCTAGTTTGCTGAGCTTATCAATATTTCCTGAGTGAGGAATAGTATCAGTGGCCTTGGCCAAATCAAGGTAGGCTGTATGAACTGCCTTACCTTAAAGCAATGCTCTGGTGACTGACTCAAAGACGTCAACCAGGTTGAGCAGGCATGATCTACCTTTCACAAAATCAAATTGCATGGGATCTAGAGTTTGGAGACTCCCTATATCCTTGTTAATTAGGTCCACGATGATGCACTCCATGACCTTACATATCAGACTCGTCAGGCTAATGGGGTGATAATTTCTAGGGTCTGTAGTCACTCCTCCTTTATGTAGAGGGATGACTGTAGCATTGCACCATTCTGTAGGGACAAAACCTGAGGTGAGGCTGTGAGTGAACAGAGCACACAGATGTGATGCCAGTTCACTTTGTAATTCATGTAGAACTCATCGAGGGATATTGTTGAGTCCCATGGAAGCTGTATTCTTGGCTTTAGGCAATGCAGCTTTAACCTGTGCTACAGTAATGTTGGGTGCCTGGCATTCTTCCGGTATTGAGATTGGTAGTTTGGGGGGGGGGGGACAGGTAAAGTTGGCACTGAATCTGTTGGTCAGTATGTTGCTTGGCAATATCTGTTGGCTCAGTATATGAGGTACCATTGTGCAGTAACTCAGAGCAAATCTGGGTATTGCCATGGAGATTCTTGATATATCAACTATAGAAGGCTTTGTGGTTGTTTGGCTTTGGAGGTTTTTATAAGGGATCTCAACTTTTTGTTGAGGCTAATGAGGGAATTTTTCCAGTCTTGGGACTTCACCATTTTCTGAAACAGTTTCTACCTTCTGTTGTAAAGTGTATTAATGGCAGAAGACCACCAGATTGGCTTCCTTTTTTTTGAAGGAGAGCATCTTGGTTCTGTTGGGTATGGCTAGTTCCATGCATTTATGTATGTGTTCATACAGTGCATTGGTGTATGAGTCGGCAGTCATGCATCTATTTTCCATTGGTATGGGTGCCATGAAGTTAACCACCTCTGTTTTTAGGAGTCCAAAGTCAGTTTGGAGAAGTTTTTCATGGTGGATACCTTTGCGGGACTGTGTGGGTGAAATGTGGATTTCCATGGTGATTAGTTTTTGGTTGGATCTAACCAGGGAGGAATTGACTATTGGTGTAGAGCAATGGCTGCCCATGTTAGTAATAACCAGGTCAAGGATGTTGCTCCCTCTAGTGGGGGTAAGAATGAGCTGGTCCAGGGCATTGGAACTGATGAATTCCAGGAAGTGTTGGGCCAGTGCATTGGTGCATGAGTAGTTTTCCCAGTTGATGGAAGGGTAGTTGATGTCACCTAGTATGAGAGTGTTGGGTTGGATCTTAATAGTTTCCAGGGTGCTTAGGAATGTGGAGTGAAAGTCTTGGGACATGGTTGGGGACTTATAGCAGGCTATGGCATGAATCGCTGTCTTACCCAATGTTAGTTGTACCTGGAGTATCTCAGATGCGTTATGCTGGGCTACTAGTTTGGAGGTGTGCATATCTTTTATAAATATGGAGATACCAATGGCTTTGGAGCTTTGGTCCATGTTCTGGGGATGAAAGGTGTGGAATGAGTTATAGCCTGGTAGTGCAGGGGTGCTTTCTGCTGCTTTAAACCAGGTCTCCATTACAGCACAAATGTCGATGTTCTCCATTGTGAGGAGTGCTTCAAGCAATTGCATCTTGAGATTTAGACTTCTAGCATTGAGCAGCATGACTTTTACATTCCATTTATTTTTAGCTGTTACTGTGGTAATTTGGTCTTTGGAACTATTCCTAAAAAAGGCACTATAGGGGTGGCAAGAGCCTTAGCCAGTACCCAGAAACCCAGGGGTGACAGATGCAGGCCATCTCTGGAAAACATCGAGGTCTGTCAATCATGTCATCCCAAGCAGACAGAAACTGGATCTCCTTAGAATGACACCAGAAACTTAGTCAATTGTTGAAGTCAATCATTTTCTGTTTGTACTGTGGTATCTTTCTGGGCAATGGTAGGCTGGTGCTCAGGGCTAGGGTCATATCTGCCTGGTCCACATAATTTGAGAGCTCCACCATGTCTCTTTTCATGTAGTCCGGGGAGATGAGTCTCACATCATTCACACCCACATGGACAATGACAGAGTCATACCTGTACTTGTGTCGTGACATTGGTGCATGTGTTATGTGTCGGATTCTGGCACCTGATAGACAGCTGACTGTTATCTTCTCCTTATTCAGCCTAGTGAGTGGGACATCAATGTGCCTCACTACTGAGTCACCTATGATTATTGTATTGGGCTTGCTGTTTTGCCTTAGGGGATTAGAGTCACACTGTGTAGGTGAGCTATGTGTGCTGTGGTTTGTGCTGTGTTGTGGTGGTTGAGTGCATTTCTGGCTTGGAGGTCTCTGCTGTTTGGGTAGATTTGTATTGAAAGCCTCCATGAAGGTGGGTGTATGGTTTGTGTTTTTATGGGAGGGCTGTGATGGTGAGTGTTCTAGAGGGCTATGTGTTTTATGTGGTGTGGTGCAGGTGTTGACTTTCTCCTCTTGACCAGATATTCCGGTCTTGATTGGAGAGTGCTTGGCTTCCAGTTTGGAGATATGAGTACATCTCTCACAAGTCTGAGTGTTGGGCGGTAAGAGGACATGGTTGTCAGTGTACATGAGGCAGTTGCTACACTGCCTCAGAATGCCCAAGTTCACCAGGTTAATAGAAGAAAGCACAGGAAACGGACCTTTAGACATGCCAGGAGGGATGGTCATCATTACTAAATACTGGAGCTGTTTCCTTATAGGACGTCTAGTGCAGATAGCACTTATGTGTGCTACAATAATTGCTACAAAAAGCGTGATGAAGTGCTAGGCAAATAAGCTAATTAAAGAGCAAGAGAGAAGAGAAAGTTGAAAATGATAGAAAAAAACTGCCCAAACAGCCAATGAACAACAATTTCAAAGCCAGAAATCACTCCTCTTGTGGTAGATAGGCTACCTAGTGCTTACCACTCCCACTGATAAGCTGGAAGGCTTCCCTCTAACACAGAAAGGTCTGGGGAACTCAGAAACTTACAAAAGAGTCCAGGATACAGCAAATCTGTATCTGCAATAAAGAAGTCAAACAAACAGCAGAGAACCAAACCAGGAAGTAAATGCACACACAGCCAGGAAATGGAACAGCTTGTTGTAAGTTCACCAAGGCAGATTCAGTAAATCCAGGTAGGCACCAAACGAATTCAAATAATTCCTTTATTCAGAACCACAGAATAATAACACACAAGCGCTTTCGCTCAGAGGAATTCTGAGCTTTATCTAGTAACAGGAAAGGTGGAAAACAAGCTTAGAACATGTTTTTTTTCTTCTTTTTTCAGAAAAAAACAGTTAACTTATAGCTGGAATACCTCAAAAAGGGTTTAAAACCATACAGCTGAAATTCTGGATGCTGCAGACCTGTATTTAGACTATGCTACTCAATTTTAAGGTTAAGAACTCGGTAAGAAAAAACTCACAATGAAGCTCAGATTAATCACTTATAGTCAAAAAAATAGCACTTGCAGTTTGAAAAAAATACAAACAGCAACAAAATGCAGTAAAATGCAGTTAAACAGTAATGAATTGCAGTAGATAGCAATGCAAAATAGTTAATCAGTAGATTGCTTTGAAACAATAGCTCACAAATCACAACAGTATCAGACAGCACTAATGAAGCAGCAATTCAGTAGAATACTGTCATCACTTTAGTGAGGCTACCAACAAGCAGTAATAAATATGGCAAACTGCAAAATGAAGTAGAAAGAGGTAGCTTTGTTTTTTTTTGTTTTTTTTTTTTTTTAGTAGAAAGTGAAGAGACAGAAGATAATGAGATAATTCAAGGTTCAGAAGCTGAAGGGGTGGGCCTTTGCTAAGTTCTCACTATAAACAGTAGAATCAACTGATATAATGTGACGGGGGGGGGGGGGGGGAGTGCCCAGGATCAAGTTTATACCAGAGACGAGCAACTCAAAGCCATCAAGACTTAAGATCACCACAACAACTGAGCGGGTGGGCAGGAAAAAACAGTTGTACAGATTACAAATATATGTATTAAATCAGAAGTGCAGAAGACAATTGAAAACAAACACATCTCTTTCCAATATCAAAGCAGGCAGTGGGTTAGTCTCTCTGCAGCTTAGAACACCTTGAGCAAACAGGTATATCTGATTTAAAACAATGGTTACTAAAAGCAGAGAAAGAGAAACCAGCCCAATTATCCTAATCAAAACTAGTTTTGCAGGAATGCCCCTAGCTATATTAAACCAGTCTGATTTACTTTCTACCACAAAGAAAACAGCTAGACCTCTAGACAAAAGATTTCACTGTAAAGTGAGGGTCACAACAGTAACAGATATTCAGCTCTATATGATCAAAATGTATATGGAAGAAAGGGAAAGGGAAATCAGGATTTCTGTGGTTAATAAGAAAAGTAATTGATATTATTAATAAAAAGGAGAAGTAAAGGTTATGATAGGTGTTGAAAGTAAGGCATATGATAATATCCAATATGAAGCAATATAGATTCATAGGTAGGTACTAGGATATCTGCCCAAAGGCATTTATAAGCCTAGCCAGAATGTGTTGGCTTTCGCCGCCCCCTTAGATTAGTTCCCTGTGCCTCTGTCCAGCAGAGTCACTGAAGTAATCTCCGGGGTAAACTTTCTGTTTCCCATCCACTCGTCAAGGTTTCTCTTGAAGAGTGTTAAGCGAGGAGCTCTGCCTAATGTAGATTGGGATCCTGTTCCAAAGCATGGGAAGTCTCTGGGACAGGAATCTATCCCTCCAGCACGTCCTATTTATTGTTGTGGTGAGGTTTAGATCCCTAGAGCGTGTGGCTCGAGGGGATAAGGTTTTCTTAAGGTGGAGCATGTCCATCAATTCTGGGTTGGACATGGCCTTGTATGTCAGGCAGAGATCACCTCTGAGTAGGCGGTATGCAACCGAGTACAGCTGGAGTTTCTTCAGTCGAGCTGCATAGGGCATCTGTTTGAGACCAGTGATCCTCTTGGTGAGGTACTTCTGTGGTCTTTCCAGCTGTTGCAGGTGTCTTGTAAGGTACATCCCAAATGGGGCATTGTACTTTATGATGGGTCTGATGAGTGATGAGTAGAGGGGCACAATAACCTCTTTTGATCTGGATGCGAACCCTTTTGTGATTAGGTGGGCCACGTAGAAGGATTTTCTAACCACTTTGGCAATGTGAATATCAAAGGTGAGATTACTATCTACTTGGGTCCCCAGATCCCTTATTACATCCTCTGTATTTTAGGGGACTACCACCTATGTGGTAGTTTGTGGGTACTTTGTTTTTTTCCAAAGGGGATGACTATGCACTTTTTGGCATTTAGCTTGAGGCCATGATTTTTGACACCAGGTATCCGTCTCAGTGAGACCCTTTTGGAGGATGTCTGTGTCAGCTGGAGAGTCAATTATAGCCCCTAGTTTGCAGTCATCTGCAAACTTGGTCAGCCATAGTCCTCCTGTGCTTCCCTGTACCTCTGAGAAGTATATGTCGAACAAGAGGTGTCCTAGGACTGAGCCCTGGGGAATGTCACTTGTAACCGGTTTAGAGTCAGACCTAGCTCCCGCAACTCTCACTATGTGGGTTCTGTCTGTGAGCCAGTTGGCAACCCATCTTGTGATGTAGATTTTTATGTTCAGGCTGGTGAGCTTGTCTATAATACCAGAATGGGGAATGGTGTCGAAGGCCTTAGCGAGATCTAGGTAGGCTGTGTGTACCACCTTTCCCTCATCTATAGCCTTGGTAACTATCTCAAAGAAGTCCACCAGGTTTAGGAGGCATGATCTCTCCTTAACAAAGCTGAACTGGGCAGGGTCCAGTGTTTGGAGGTTCCTAATGTCTCTGTTAATGAGTTCCATGATGATGTGCTCCATAGCCTTTCAGACCAAGCTAGTCAGGCTTATAGGGCGATAGTTCCCTGGGTCTGTTGTGGCTCCACCTTTGTGGAGCAGAATAACCATTGCTGTGAGCCACTCTGTGGGTATGTAGCCTGTGGAGAGGCTGAGTTTGAACAGTGTGTTTAGGTGAGGGGTTAGTTCGTCTTTGAGCTCATGTAGGATGCAGCCTTGGACACTGTCCGTTCCCATTGATGCTGTGTTTTTGCCTTTGGAGAGGGCTGTTTTAACCTGAGTGTCTATGATTTCAGGGACTCTACATTCTTCTGGTATGGTTATGGGCCCTTTTGGGAGTGAGAAGGGGGGGTGAAGTTTGCACTGAACCTGTCTGCCAGGATGTTGGCGATATCAGTCGGTTCAGTGTATTTTGTGCCATTCTGCACTAACTCCGAGCAGATCTGAGCATTGCCACTTAGATTCTTGACATAGTTAAAGAATGCCTGGTGGTTATCTTTGGAGTCCTTGGCAATTTGTCTTTCAAAGCTCGCCTTGGATGATTTTATGAATTTTGCAAGAATATAACATAAGTGACAATGTATTACAAATTATTAAATCGATATATGAAAAAAAATTATGTGAAATTAAACATAAATGGATGGAATGAGGAAGATGTGAGAATGGAGTGTGGAATAAAACAAGGATGTCCAGCCAGCAATGTGATATTTTCATTTGTCTTGAATATAGTAGTTGTGGAGATAAATAAAATGACAAGTAATGGAGGATATAAAATGGTGAAGGAGGTACAAATACTGATAATCATTTCTTATCCGGATGACATTGTAATAATTGCTAAAAATTAATTATGGATGGAAGTCATAAATGAAAAATTAAGTATTATATTTAAACAAATTGATTTAAGTATAAATAAAGATAAAAGTAAAGGTTTTGGTTATGAAGGGATAATAGGAGGGGTAGAATATAATGAAAAGTGTATAGATGTACTATGGATAGTATTTGGTGGAAGTGACTATAAACATGAGCAATGGGACAAATTTATTAAAAGAATCAAATAAATTATTAATTTCTGGAAAACATATAGATTTTCATATAGAAAGGAAGCACTTTTGATAAATACTATAATATTGGGTAAAATAGCCTATGTTGCAATCATTAATATGATACCAGTGAAGTATGAAAAAGAAATTATGATGTAGATTAAGAAGTAAAAGTGTCATTAGTGAAAAAATGAGAGAATTTCATAGTAAAATCATATTATGGAAACAAAAAAAAAAAGAATGTAATAGAAAAGAATAGAAAGGAATGGTATGTTAATATTATGAGATTTTTTTTCTATTTTGTTGATCCGTGGAAAGAGTTAGAAACAACTAAGAAAAAACAATAATAATGAGATATACAAATTGTAAAAGAATTGTATAATGCAATGATTTTTTGTGGAGGTTGTCAATAGGTAAATTACCAGTAAAAGCAAATAGGGCATAACAAAGTAAGCAAGACAGAATATGTAATAAGTGTAAAGAGCTTGAAATTACAGAACATTTTTTTTAAATGTAAAAGAATTCAAGAGTTGTGGAAAGAAGTATGTAAGCATGATTTGGTTAAAGATTATTTTAAATTTGAAATGTTAAGTATAGACATGATACAATACAATACAATTATTATGGAACAAGATCTCAAGAAAAGGCAAAGAAAACGGATAGGGTTATATTTTACGTAACATGGACAATATGGAATGAGAGACTTAATGAGATCAAATACAATGGTAAATGGACATAGAATATTTGAAAAAAAATACGGTTTTGGTTGTGGGTAAAAGGGTGGGGGGGCACTTAAAAAGAAGTTGATGTCTTGAGTGGTGTTATTTTATGTAAATAATGTAAATATGTCAATATGTAAATATGTAGATATGTAAATAATATGAAATGTATGAATGGTTACAAAAAAAAATACTCTTTTCAATAGATGCCATGGGATTTTTACATCCACAAGCGCTACCACCAACTCAACCAAATGGAGCCTCAGTTTAACATCTCATCCAAAGAATAACAATCAGGAACACAGCAATCCCTCTTAGACTGCACTGTAGTGGGAGTAATTGATCTCCCCAGTGGGGGAAGAGAACTCACAACCTTCTGCATGAAAGACAAATGGGCTACTTTTTGTGCTGCTGACACTAACTCACAACTCTAGACAAATAAGGAATCAGTATTCTTTTAGGTCACCACAGACTGTTGATTGCTTTTAGAAGGCAATAGTTGCTGCCTAAAATGTTCATGTATTCTGTTTTATATAAGATGGACAAAATCTCAGGGCTGGACAAACAGGAGAATGCACTTGAGCTTCTTCATGTTCAAATCACCATAGGCAACATCCAATACCACTTCCTTGCAAACTATAGGTCCTCTTCTATGAACCAAGAAAACCATACCATGAATTTAAACTTATTGGAAACACTCACCATCCAATCCAATAGTTTATTCCAGGGTGACTTTAATTAACCCACTATTGACTAGGTAGAATATGACACCAAACATAGAGGCACAGAGATTCCTGGATTTTGTAAACACAAACTCCCTGGACTAGATCATCAGTACACCAACCAGGGGTGCAAACATACTGGATCTGGTCTGCACCAATATGGGACAGTGCTGCATACCCCCTAATGTGATGCCTTCTCTGGTAAGGTCAGACCACAAAATGGTCTCCTTTGAAGTAAAAATTAAACTTGGAACCCCAGCTAGCCATGAACTATTCGGGAACTACTTTAAGGCTAATTTCCTGCTATTAAGTGATAACCTGGCAAAATGTTAAGCCTCACAAACCCTGAGAACACTGCTGCCTACGTAGAATTGTTTACAGAAACCCTATACAAGCATGTTAATAGCACCATAGAGGCAGCTCTACCCACCCGGAAGAAGTACAGAACTAATACAAAAAACAAGCCGCGCTGTTGCAATCACAATGTCAATAGGCTGTATAACAGAAGGAAGAAAATCATGGCAAAAATGACAAGGTGCAGCTTCCAGCAGGATAAAATGCACTGTCATCAAACTAAACAAACAATTCGGAGGACAAATAAAGTCTACAAAAGCCAAATTTATGGTAAATTTGGCCTCCCAGGCCAGGAAAAACAACAAGCAATTCTTTAGCTGTCTACAACCTTCAAGGCAATACACAATTGTGTGCAGACCTCATTGTTAATAAAACAATCTTTACTGAACCAAAAGATATAGCAAACCTACTGGACATAAGTTTGGCTTCAACTTTACCTCTTTCCCCTCAACCTTCTCTAAGGAAATACCATCAAATATAACTCCCCATGCTGTCACTAGGGAGGAAGTCTTTAATGCTCTTTCTGAGGCCAAGAAGACTGTATCAATGGGCCCAGACAGTATCCCAGGATGCCTTCTAAATAGAATGAAACATGACCTATCAGGCCCTCTGGAATTGTTGTTTAACTATAGCCTCCAAACAGGCTTCATGTCTCATAAATGGCATAAAACAACAGTTATCCCTCTGCACAAAGGTGGGCTATTTACAGACCCTGGATACAGACCCATAGGTCTCACTAGTCTCATATGCAAAATCATAGAAAGAATTATGATGGAAATGATTTATAACAATATACGAAACCTCCAGACACTGTATTTCACACTGCCTACCTTGACCTGGCCAAGGCATTTGACACAATACCCCAACCAGGTATTGTTGACAAACTCAAGAGGTTAGGTACAAACCCTTATGTCACCTGATGGATAGCCAGCTAGCTCACAGACAGGACCCAGGAAGTTAGAACTGAGGAGTCCACCTCAGTTCAGAAGCCATTCACAAGTTTATTCCTGTAGGGATCAGTCCTCGGACAACTCATTTTTTGACATTTACTTCTCTGAAGTCAAGGCCAATGTCAGTGGTCTCTGGCTGACTAAATATGCAGATGACTGCAAATTAGGAGCTGTCATTGAATCCCCTAATGACACAAAAGTTTTCCAGGAATGGCTGACACAGACAAGCAATTGGTATCAGAGCCATGGACTAAAACCAAATGCCAGGTAATGCATTGCATCCTTCAGGAAATCATCCACCCCTGGTAACTATCATATCGACAACACACCCCTTGAGTTGTCCCAGTAGTCAGGGACTTGGGGACACACATAGACAGTAATCTAGTCCTTGACCATCACATGTCTACAGTAGTGAGGAAATCATTCTATGTTGTGCAACTTATAACCAAAGGTATGGCGTCTAGGTTGAAGGAAGTCATTGTTCCATTGTATTCAGCATTTATCAGACCTATCATTGAATACAATGCCCACTTTGGTATGTATCTAACCAGGCATATCCAACAGTTGGAACATCCACAGAGGTTCCTCACTAAAAGAATACAGAGAGTAAGTAACATGTCCTATGAAGACTGCCCCAATGTGCTATCCCTGTATTCTGTGTGCTGCTACAGGCTGTTGAGTGGGGATCTATGCTGGGCATACAAGGCATTGTCAGACCCCACTCTGATGGACCTCCTGCATATCTGCAAAACAAACTGCACCAGAATTACATGTTCTAAAGAAGTAAACCTTACCTGTGATATAAATAGAATCTGCAGGAGATACAAGTATGTTTCCCAGAGACTAACTCTTCTCTGAAACAGGCTCCACATCCATGTGAAGCAGAGATCCTCCCTAACCCAATTCAAGTGTAACTTGAACAACTGGATGGGGAAAAGGAAATTCATCCGTGCTTTGGCACCTATGTCTCTAATGGACACAGGCAGCCTGTAAATGGTTCATCTCCCAGGCCCCTGCTTGTAAATGTTTCATCTCTCAAGCCCCTGCTTACACTTATCAAGGGTAACAGAACTTGTCAAAGATTTGGGATGCATGGCTAAGCTTAAAAAAATCCTTGTGGTTGTTAGCCTAGTAAACACATATGAACCTATGTACACATCTTGGGACATTTGATGGACATAAGGAACATTTTTCAAGATAAGCCTTTTTACCATTAGTTTTCTGCAAAATCATTGCGTAAAGTTATTTTTATCATGTATTTTGAAGTATTGGACTAACAGCACCATACTTTATTTGTGGTAGGTCCATACAAAGTAGAATTACTGAAAATATTTTAGTGTTTCAAATCAGTGAAGTTTTTTAAATCCCCGCATTTTTACTACTGATATTATTCAAACTATGTTTGTGTGTTAATGGCAGTTATGTTACATGGAAAGGGATTTGTCAGTTTCAGCTGACAACCTATTAGTTAAGAGCTCTTGAGTATAGGAGTATTACATGGGTGATTAGGAATGCAGTGGTATAACATATCAAATTTGCACCTTTTGCAGCTTTTCATACAATTTTGCAACTCCTATCATGCAATTAAAAACTTTGGACTAGTTAATATCAACGTGATATATTCTGACACTTTGTTTCATAAATCTCAGAGATCTCAAAATTCTTGAAATATCCTTGGCTGCATCATATTCTAGCGGATGGATCCAGTCCTCACAAATATGGCTACTTCTTGCACAGTTCCATATGTATCATAATATATTGTTAAATCAGGTCATAATTTAGTGACCTTTTCCATTAAAACTGGTGGTACTTCCCTGTAAATATCTCTGTGTTTAGAAACTTCTCAAAATTAAAATTTTTCCACTTACTTGATGACTTAAATAGATTCTGCTGTAATGCTCCTCTGAAGGTTCCTGTTGCTAAAACTGCTGTCCATGCCTCTGACTTCTTCTCCCACTTATTGATAAGTCAGTTCCTATCCAAACAAATACAATGAGAAAGCTAAAAAAATTTCTGTAGTTAAATACCTATATAAATAAATTATAGAAAAAGGGAAAGCAACTGCTTAATGCTTATAAGAGGTTTCATTCTACCTACCTTAAGAGCACATTTAAGCAAACTAGAAAAGAGATTAAGGGAACCATTAGGGAACTCAATGCTTAGTATGTATTGAAAATAGTCACTGAAACCAAAAATAACTGCAAATCTTTCTTTAACTATGTCAGAAAGTTAAGAACTAACACCCAAGAGTGTTCTGAGCGTGTTCGCAATAATGATGCACTCTCTGATAAAAAAAATGGCTAATTTTCTAGATAACAAATTTAGTGCAAATTTTACTCCATCCACAGTTATAGCTATCCTACAGGTACTATAATCCCAGCCACCACCTTTGATTACTATTGAACAAGTTCTCTCACCTCTTTCAAAAACTAAGAGTACCTCATACACAGGCCCTGACAACATGCAGCATTGCCTGATTGTCAATGCCAAATATGGCCTTTCAGAACCCCCAACATAAACTCTTTAATTTAAGTATCTTCACTGATTACATTCCTGAATCCTGGAAAATAGCCATTGTAATGCCATGGGAAGAGGGTGGCCCAGGCATGGACCCTGGTAACTATAGACCCATTAATCTCGCTAGCCCCATATGTAAAGCTATGGAGAGCATTATCTCAGACTTTATTAATCAGGGCATTGAAAAATCTCTCACCTTGGACCCTCCTGAATTTGGCTTTATCAAAGGAAGGTGCTGCCTCTTAACCTCTTTACTTTCTTTGAAAAGTAACTGAAACAGTGGAAAGTGGTTATGCAGTACATACAGCTTATCTAGACCTGCTCAAGGCCTTTGACACTATTCCCCATGCATGCATTACTGACAGACTTTTAAATCTTAATATAATATCTTTACATTCTATAGTAGATAACTAACTGGTCGACTGAAAAAAAAATATGTGGTTAGAGTAGCAAGTGCCACTTCTGAAAGCAAAAAAAGTTACCACTAGTGTAACACAGGGCTCAGTTCTGGGCCCTCTCCTATTTGGCATATATTTCAAAGAACTACAGGCCAGTACTTCTGGCCTATTGTTAACTAAGTCTGCAGGTCATAATTTATTGACCTTTTCCTTTAAATTGGGTGGTGTTATTCGAACTTCAACTGACTTACAATTGCTCTAACACAGCTTAGACAATGTTAACAATTGGCGCAAGGACAATGTTCTCAAATTAAATGTAAAAAAAAGCTAGCATAATTTATTTTGGTAAACAAAATAGTTTCAGTTACTGTATAAGAGCTACACCCCTCCAGTCAGACACTGTTGTAAGGAATCTGGGTACTCTTGTTGATAATTCCTTTTCATTTGACCATCATGTCTCCACCAGTAGTTTGGAAAGTCTTTTATCTGACCAATCTAATTTCCAAAGGCATCTCCACTAGATCCAAAGAAGTCTTAATCCCCTTTTACTCATATCTTATCAGATTCATTATTATTATTGAATATAACATATCTTTTGGCATGCATTTATATAAACATATCACAAAACCTGAGATACCTCAGAGAGTCATAACTTAAAAAGATCAGTGACCTCAGGAAAGACTGGCAGCCATTTCTCAGTACTCAGTCTCCTACAGACTTCTCCATGGAGATCTATGTCTAGTCTTTAATGCCATGAAAGATCCAACCATATTTGGCCCCCTATTCAGAACTAATGGTGCATCAAATATTCATCAGCAGATAAAGAAGACAAGTTGGTGAGATAGATTCATAGCTTAATGTATCCCTCAGTTCTGGAACAAACCTCCACTAAATGTCAAGCAGAGTAGCACATTGCCACCTTCAAGGTAAACATAGATAATTAGATTGGCAGCCTCAAATTCTCTTCCTGTCTACCTTGTCTTGTCCTCCTTGAGGCTAGAGGGACATTTTGAATAGGCTTTTTGACTAGGCTTGAGATGGTCTGCAGACTGATTGCCTAGTACGTACCCATGAACCTATGAATCTATGTGATAGTACACCTGCTGAATGTGAGGGCAAAGAATCAGAGACAGAGAGTGCGTGTGTTTCATTTGGAAAAGGGATCTAGAGGAATCTAGAAAGCACTTGTGGGAAAGAAAGACAGATTTAGGCAAGAGCATTAGCTCAGAGACTGTGAGTCATCTGTTATACCAGTAGAAATGGTGATAACAGAAATGCTGTGAATTAAATTTGGAGTATGACTACTTGTAACAGACTTTATGCTTTTGTTTTTTCCTCAACAGATATGTTTTGTAGTCTGCTGACACCTAAGTCTCCCTTTATTTAACATCACTTTAGTGGTATGCAGTAACCGCTGGCTGCAAAAAAGTTTAAAGAATGGTACAATGGGACCTGTTATAATGTTTTGTTTTCTTTTCAGAGAAGTCATCCATAGCATTTATATGTGACAATGAAATACTGTTATTTTCTAAATAACTGTGAGTGTCTGCTGTCTAAACTTCAAATTGGTAGAAGCAGCAGGCATTTGAGATTTCAGGCCTGTAAGTTTCAGACGTTGTTTCCACCTGTTATTGCCAAAGTCAGTAATAACATTTCTCACAATAAGCAAATAATTTTTTCCAAATTGTGGTACTGAAGTGGAGGCCTTGCATCACTTGAGTTGTACTGAAAATTCTGTCTAGAGGTCCTGAGAAGAAGAAAAAACAGAGTTCTAGCAGATGACTTCAGAAGAAAAGGTATTATATGCAATAGCTACCTCTGCCAATGGTATGCTGGAGCTAGCCAAGCCAAATGCTCAACAAGCAGCTGTGCCTATGCTCAAATCCTTTACCAAGGATGAATATCAGGGAAAAAAATGGTTACTTTCAAATGCTTAGCCAATCAGAAAGGATGGGACTTGGCCAATTGGATTCAAATAATTGCATCTCAAGTCATGAGGGAACTCCTCTGTGCCTTGATGGGTGTGTCTACTTCAGAGTGTGATGATTTTGATAAAATAAGAAATGTTTTCTAGCAAGAGCTAGTCCTCCTTGCATTTGTGTGGGTTTTCCCTGGGTACTCTGGTTTCCTCCCACGGCATGAAAACATGCATCCTGAGCATTTCACCCCCAAGCCTCCACTGAAAATTGGCTTCTTTCCAAGTCGGACTTTCCAGGTAAACAATAAATAAGTAAAATAAGTAAGAGTCCCAGCTGAGACTCAAGCTTTTAGGTTTCAGGATTAGAGCTTTTCTAAGAATAACATTGTAAAAGCACAATTGTCAGAATTAAAGTAGATGGTAAAACTTTGGTTAGACCCTGTGGGCCTTAATAGCAAAAAAAAAAAAAAAAAAAAACAGTGATTATTGTAGTTGTAGTTATAGACAGGCTTAAATGAGATTTGCCATTGACATGGAAAAGAGGGTGTGACTATAAGCCCCACAATGACAAAAATGTGTTACTGTAATTGAGAGAATTATGTGCTATGAGAAATTGTTTTAGGAGGTGGTACCCGAGGTAGCAGAGAAGGCTTCAAAGAAATTAGAAGATATGTTCCATCATATCTTGTTATTTAAATGTGGGAAGAGGGAAACTATAGCAAAGTAGTGGAAAAAGAAAAGTAAATCAGAGGTAAAAGCACAACCTGTTTAAGAAGAGATAACTACTGAAGAAACCATGCAGTGTGGTAGGGCTTCAGATAGGCTAGTCAAGACTGTATTCCATTATTGTGCCACTGTTAAATTAATTAGAAGGGAAAGAGCTACAAGGGTAAGTTGATTTTGGCAGCATGATCACTCTTTTAAAACATTCAGGAAAAAAACTTTCCCATAAAACTTTAAGGGTCATGCGTATCCATGCTACTGTGTATGAAACATAGACTGGCTGTGGGATGGTACTACATCCAATGGCCATTGCCCCTTATATTATACATTACATTATAATCAGTAAGGACTCCTCATTCCTTTAAAACAGGTTGAAGCAATGGGGCAGGGAGAATGTTAGTGAGTGACAGGCCTCCCTAGTTAAGTAAAAAGTGCCAAATTAGTTATCAACTTTCCCCTGAATCCTCTGAGGCAAGAGAGGAACAACTGCCCATAACTTTAACTCTGCATGAGTCGAGAAGTTACAGGAGATCTGTGATAACAGTTGATGGCCCTGGAGAAGCAAAAATATGATACATGTATGAGGCGCTAGAGAGAGATCACTTCAACAACACCCAGAAGAGTCTTAAGGTAGAGTGGTAGATCCTCAGGACAGGGGCTACAACTTAACAGGACAGAGGCTAAAACAATGAAAGAAGAAGCTCCAAGAAGAATAAGAAAATTGGAGAAAATCCAAAGGGAGGAAAAGACCCCAAACACAGAAAGTACAGGAGAGGCTTCTGAAGAATACTGATGTGAACTACCTTTCCTGGTAGAAGACACATATCCTGGTGCATGCCTTGGCAGGGGTGGAACCAGACTATTTCTACTTTTCACTATGACACAAAGTATAAAGGATCCCAGTATGACTGACCTCCAAGTAGGTCAATTAAGTTTGAAAAAGACACAATAGTAGGATGAAACACTGAGTCTGGTCATAGAGAATGTATCCATGGAGGTAGGAGAAGAAGAATTCTCAACATGGGTTGCTGTAGTCTATCCGTATTTCAAGCCGCTAATGTCTTTGAGTTTAGGTTAGCAAAGGAAAGGAGAAGAAAAAAAAGAAGTTATATACCATCAATTAATTCTCAAAGAATTCAGGGTCATAGTAATGATGTTGGCAGACAGCAATGTGGTATGTGGTAAGTTGGGCATGGACAAATCTAAGGCATGAATCCTGATGGGGGTTTGGAAGCTGGATTTTCTAAAAGAAATTAAAATTTTGTGTGCCAGTCATCCAGTATGACAGAAAATGGCCCCTAGCCCTGTCTTTAGCAACTTTCCCGATCCTAATGCCTACAACTGATGTTCATTTAGAGAGATTTATTATCTACATTGCTGAACACTAAGTGAGGTCTAGCAATGGATTTTAATACATTTTGATTATTTATTTATCTACTGACATTTGATTAGCAGGAAAGTCTGAATGGGTAAGTGCATTTTTGGTCGAGGCCCAAGGAGAAAAGCTCCAAAGTATAGCAAAACATTTTAAGAAAAATAATTCTCTAATCTTCAAAAATAATGCAAAGCCAGTACAGTTCATTTGCCAATAATTTAATATTTAGAGAAACAAAACTGTAGCCAGTTTATAGAGTAATTAAAGATGAATTAGTATAATACAATCAGAAACTGCAATATGAAGTGAGAGAAAAACAAGGTTATGGCATGTTTAGAAAGTAAGTAGAGAGAAACTGACTGAAGTAAGGAAGTGAGTGAAGAAGGAAGAATAAGGAGGTGTATTGTATGAATATGTACTTGTTCCAGTGTAAGGATACACCTTATCCTTGGGTTGAGCAAGATCAGAACCAGAGTTTGACTAGGAAGTCTTTCACTATGTTTTTAAAGAATTGAAGGTAGGGTATTGACCTGATAGATACAGATAATGAGTTTCTGGCCTTAGCAACATGGTACAGTCCATGCCCAGCATATTTGATATGTTTTTGAACAGACAGAAGTTTTTTGTCATTGTATCATAGTGACCAACTGGGAATATAGTTGTAGAGAATGGTGTTTAGTACTGGACAAGCAAACAATTGCTGGATAATGTTATAGGTGGTAAGAAGCTGTGTATATGTTAGTTGATGGGGTAGTTCTAACCAATTTAGGCTAGTTAGTGCTATAGAGTGGTGGGCTCTGAAAGGGGTATTTGCTGTTAAATTTAGCTACTTTATTATAACATTGTTAAAGTTTTGATTTTTGTAAATCCTGGAGGTTAGTAAGGATGGGAGCACCATAAAGTAGTGAGAGGAGGAAATAAGTAATGGCAAGTGTAGTTTTAGTTGTGTTGGTGAGAGAGGTTTTGGCTCTGTAAAGCATTTTTAGTTTTTAATGAACATTTTTATGCAAATTTCTATACACAGGTCAAATTTAAGATTAGCCTCAACTATCATCCCTAATAATTTGTTAAGAAAAGTGTCTTTAATGGTTGCATTTTTGTGAGAAGATTTTATGTTTTGTTTTTTCATAAGAGAGGGACTTGGGGAGAAAATAATTTTTTGGGGGGGGGTGTTGAGCATGAGTTGTGAGTTGCAAAGCCATGTTTCAATGGCTGTTAAAGGTTCTTGAGTATTTTTTTGGAAATGTGCCAAACTGTTAGATGCACATATGAGTGTGGAGTCATCTGTGTATTGTATTAGGAAGGCCTGTTGTGTGGATGTGTAGACTGTGTTAGTGATAATGTTAAAGAGGGCCTTGTTTTACACTAATGGTGGTATGGAGAGAGGGTGGAGGGCCATTTTACTGACTGATACCTATTGGATACGTAGCTTTTGAACCATAGCAAGGTGGTGTGAGACAGACTTGGTGAGGACATTTAAAGTAGAAGTTTGCTATGATAAACTGTGTCAATGTGAAGCACAACACCACCGCACTCAGATAGATGAACAACTAGGATCCAAATGAAGCACAAACCGTTCAGTAAAAAAGCTGTTTTATTCTAGTGCCTTGGTGAAAACACCTTCTCAGAATAAAAATCACATCAAACATCACACTTATATACACACTATATATCAATTAAACAATTAATTCAATAAACTATTTGTCCCTTGAAGCAAACTTTTCCAATTCAGTTCCCCATTAAGTCCCATAGGGGCCAATGTATTAAACTTCAAAATATAAATACTTTCTTTATACAAAAGTTTCTCCTTTAAAACATTTTCTTCCGCACAAAAACAATTAATCTGTTCCAAAATACTTCTTTTTAGCAATGCATAATCATAATTATGCATTTTCATAAAGTGAGCAGCAATTGTTTTTTATTGTTTACAATTTTTAATGTCCCTAATGTGTTCCAAAAATCTTAACCGGAACATCCTCTTAGTTTCTCCCACATAGAACATATTGCAAGGGCAGTTTAAAATATAAACTACCCCTTAGATTCACGTGAAAATCTATCTTTAGATGTGAAGGAAATATTATCAATACATTCAAAACAATTAATAATATATGGGCAAACCGGGCATCTCCCACATTTATTTGTCCCTGTTTGTATCAAAGGTCTAGGTAATGATAGATCTAGTAGAGCAAATAATTGTTCCTTATGCTTCTACATCTAACATATGATCTAGATAGATGCCTTGGCAAAACATTGGCCAAAAATTTATCAAGTAATAAAAATTTCCAATAACGTTCCAACATCTCAGTTATTTCCTTACTTTTAATATTGTACATTGAGACAAAATAAACCTGTTGTATTTGATTTAATTTTGACATCTCCATCTCATCAACTGCCTTGTTTCTCTTAATTTCAGTATTTACTTTCTTGTTATATACCTTATATATATTGCCTCCTTTACCATATCAGGGCTATAACCTCTATTTATAAACCTGTCCGCTGATTTACAAATGTCATTCCTTAGAATATTTTCTTTATTACAAATTCTTGACAACCTTAAAATTCATTATAAGGAAGGGCAGCTATTGTATGGGGCAGATGGCAACTAGATGCATGTAAAAACGGCTACCATCAATACATTTTCTGTGTATTCCTGTCTCGATGGTGCCATCATCCTTGCCTTCCAACTCTAAATCTAGAAAGTGCACCTTATTTCCTTGTTGTAAACCATCAAAACTAAGGTCAAATGGATTCTGGTGCATCTCGGTTATAAATTCATTAACCTTTTCTAGCCCTCCTTCACATACAAAAATTAAATCATCTATATAATGGAAATCATTTTTGACATGTTGTTTCATAAATTCTTGTTTAAACATAAATGTTATTTCAAAAAAAAGACATGAAAAGGTTGGCATACATGGGGGCAAATGGTGCCCCCATGGCAGTTCCTTGCTTTTGTCTATAAATTTGGTTATTATAAAGAAAAAAAATATTCTGAAACCAAAAATCTACCATCTCTATCACAAAAGTCACCCAAAAAATGTAATATGGCAGATAACACATCACAATGTTTAATAGATGTATAGAGGCTTTTCACATCCAGCACAATCCAATAAATCTCCCTCTTCCACTCAAAGCTAGCAATTTTTGTTAAAAAATCAAAACTATCCTGTACATAGGAAAATGTCTTCTTTACATAAGGAAGTAGTATTTCATGTAATAATAGACCCATATTATGTAGAAAATAGTTGCAAGCCAATACTATCGGTCTTCCTGGGGGCTCTCTTAAATTTTTATGGATTTTGGCAAACAGAAAAGTACCGCTAATTCCTTATTAATAGCTGCCAATTTAATTTCCACATCCTTCTTAGAAAAATAGCCCAAATACAGACCTTTCTGCAACAGTTTGTCATACTTTCCCATTGCTCTAATGAGATACATATTTTCACTATTTTCATAAACGTCTTGATTACTTAAACATTCCATACACATTCTATGATACTGTATGGCATTCATTATAACAATTTGATTACCTTTATCTGCTGGTTTGATTACTAGCTCCTTCCTATTTTGGAGTTCTGTTAATGATTTCCATTCCTAAGTTAAATTATAATTGATGGATTTTTTATTTTCCAACACTTCCTTACATATATTACTTCCCTCAAAGTTAACTATTGAGTTGAAATGGGAGATACTCTGATTCTGAAAATGAGGCATAAATTTACTGGCAGTCGAGATACTGGAGGTATTAAGTAAACAATACGCATTTAAATTCAACATTTCATCATCACACAACTGCTCACTATCTTCATTGCACAAAAAAAAGCTTTCATCTGACAATTGTTCAGCTGAATTCATTTCATTATTATCTAAATTTCTTTTGTTAGAAAAGAAACATTTCAAATGTAATTTATGAACAAACTTAAAAAATTCTTGCTTAAAAACATGAATCCATGGAATAACCACTGGAATGAATTTCAAACCTAAATTTAAAACTGTAAACTGTTCCTGTGTTAAATCACAGTTGGATAAATTCACTACATTTAGAGTAACATCATTATGTACATCACCTGTTTCAATATTTAAATTTCTTACCAATATATTATCCATTTCTGAACTCCTTCTTGTAAGAGCCATTTGTGTTAAAGGCATTATTCCTGCTCCATTTCTGTCCCTGCCGTTGTCCTTCATAATTCCGAAAATGGTTTTGGTGTTCGAGCGGCTGCTGTGGATGTGGCAATGGTGGATAATCCTCATCAATATTTTCCTGGGTATAGTTTAAACTCGAACCATCTGAAGAAGCAAACGATGCTGAAAACATTTTTTTCTGGTCGCCATATTGCTTCTGAGGTTTATCTTTTCACTGATTGGTTGATGCCACAAAGCCTCGTCCCCCCTCATAGTCATTGACGTCTCTCACCAAATTCTTCTTCTTATAATTAACTAAATCAGTTTCTAGCGCACTTAATTTGGTATTGATTTTACTTAGAAAATTGTTGACATTAGCTGCACCAATAGAATAAAATTTTAAAGTTGAAGTTTGCTGTGACAAACTGTGTCAATTGTTTTAGACAAGTCTAGAAATAATTATTTCTTGCTTTATTGACAGTATCTATGAAGGTTAGAAGTGCAGTGTTAGCACTACGGGAGGAACATAAGCCATGTTATGTGGGGCATAGAAGGTCTTCTGCAGGAGATAGTTTAGCAATTATTTTTTAATACATTTTTCAAGTATTTTGGAGAAGGGAGATAAGATTGCTATAGGTCTAAACTTAGTAATGTCTTTTGAATTCATTCCTTTGTGTAGAGGGATAATGTGATTTTTTTTCCAGAGAGAGAATGTAGGATTCCTGGACTGACTTGTTTATAAGGGTTGAAACATAGACAGGCAATGCTACTGGCTGCTTTTTTAAAGTACTCACTTGAATGGACATCCGTTGAAATAGAGCATGGTTTGAGTTTGTTTAAGAGTAGTTTTATACAGGATGTGATCACAGATTTGAAGTGTGGTGATATGTAGCTGTTGGACAGGGATGGAACTGTTTGTTGGGGTCCTTGGTTAGGGACATAATTCTTTCTATGAAAAAAAAGTTGAACTGTATTGCAGTTTCAAGTGGTGACTTATTGGGATGGTGGTTAGAGTTGACTTTTTGGCTGGGATGTAAGATTTCTTTAATGGCTGACTAGAATTATTTTTAGAGTTATTTATTATTGTTCTGAAAGTGGTTATAGCATAGTTTTTTTGACACTGTTTATTTGGTTTTTAATATAGTTGCAGAACATTCTGAATTTTTCAAGATACTGTGGTGTTTATATATTTTTTTTTCATTTTTTCCATTCTTTTTCTCTGTCCTGCATTAGCATTTTAGTCTTTGTGGACAGCCAAATTGCATTATTAGTTTTTAGGCTCTTCCTTCTAGGAGGTGTAAGACTATTTAGAATATTTAGGAAAGTTGTACTGAATTCACTTATAGCATCATGTTAGATTATGTTAACACATTCCTGGAAACAATTTCCTCTGGAAAGCTAAGTAAAGAGCTATAAGAAAGGAATTTGTTTTGTTGTCTTCCAGAGTGGGTATAGCAAAAGAAATTCTGACAGATCAGAGCACTTACGTCTAAAATCATGTACCCTCTCTGTCATATTCAAGGCAAAACAAGAAAGAAAACAGATCCCCCCAGTCATCTACACATAGATGGCCTTATAGAACACTTTAATGGAATGCTAAAATCGATGTTGAGGAAAGGCCAAGAGAAAAATGAAAACAACCGGGATCAGATGTTACCATACTTAATGTTCGCTGTTCAAGAGGTTTCCCATGCATTTATGGGCTTAGCTTCTTTGAAATCATATATGACAGATACTCTTGGATGATATTGGATGTAACCAAAGACATGGAAAGAAGAAAAATGTGTTTTACAAACAGTTTTGAGCATTATACCAGCCTTTGATATCAACTAAAAGTGATAATGCCAGATATATGGAAGGTATGGATAGGGCACAAGTGAGCCAATAAGGAGTTTATAACAGAGATGCTTGGAAAAGGGAGCACATATAGCCACTGAGATTATGGATCAGGAGTTGTAAAGACAGCTGAAAGACATTCCTAAGGTAACAGTAGATGTCCCACTTTCAAAACCTCAGAAGCAGAAAATACAGGATTTCCTACAGAACAATATATTGAGATCCCTAGAAATGTACTTATCAAGCACCATATATAAACAACTCCTAGAAAAAAAATGTGAAATTGAAGCCCTGTAGGGTGTCTCAGTCACAAAAATAAACAATCCAGGAGAAATAGTTTCACAGAAGTATGATCTGATGTGCTCATATTTTTAAGGCCTGCAAGTTTAAATTATTATTATTATTATTATTATTATTATTATTATTTGCACTAATCACTGCAAATTAGCCAAGGCTAATATCTTTGGCAAATACAAGAAACTCTCATTACAGTCTCAATTTATTGTGGTTCAGAATTTTCAGAATTTTCTGAATTATGCAGCAGACAAGATAACAGATTTTTTATGCATTATAGAAACAAGGTGGACAAAGACTGTGGATGCATAGAGTGACATCACATGCGAAAATATAAGGATGTGTGAATAAATGTGTTTCAGAGTTATAGAGATCCATAAACAAGCCATAAAAAATACAGGCATGATGTAAACAGCAGGCATCACACACCTTCTGTATCCAAATCCCTGCTGTTTTTATATTCTTGTCCCCAGATTTTGGATTACAAAACATGAACCACTACTGAGGCACACCTCTTTTGCTCTTTTTGAGAATACTGACTGAATTCTTATCCAGCCAGTCAGTATAAGGCTCCAAAGGACCAGAATGCATAATGCTATTCTCAAATCTATCATATATATATATATATATATATATATATATATATATATATATATATATACATACACACACACAGTGGATATAAAAAGTTTACACACCCCTGTTATTTTTTTTTATGATATATAAAAAATGAGACCACAATAAATCATTTCAAAACTTTTCCCACCTTTAATGTGACCTATAACCTGTACAATTCAATTGAAAAACAAACAAATCTGTTAGGGGAATAAATATAAAAAATAGAAAATGTACAATAAGCTGGTTGCATAAGTGTGCATACCCTTAAACTAATACTTCCTAGCAGATGCCTGATGGTCAAAGCGGCTTTTGATTTAATTACAGCATTCAGTCTTCTTGGGTACACACCTGTCATCAATTAAATTGACTCTGATTAACTCCAAATAAAGTTCAGCTGTCCTAGTAGGATTTTCCTGACATTTACTCAGTTGCCTGCTACAGCAATTGCTCTCGCGCAGGGGGACCTTGTTTACTGATACTCTGTTTTTGACTTCCTGCTGGGGCCTGTGACTTCGATGCTGCTACAGGGATTCGTTGCAGCAGCCACTATTTGTCTTTATTTTTATCCCATTGCTAATCCGCTTTTTTATTTTTTAATTTATTGAGGATCAACATCCATTTACCATCCTGCTATTGCATATGTTTTTGCATATATCTGGACTATAGCGTGGTTTTTCGACGCTATTATTTTTTGGCAGAATTGGGCTGGTCAAGTCATTTTTCGTCTACACTGGTGAAGCGACTGATGTTGGAACGCGTACAGACTTACTTGTCTAACCTGAAATATTGGTCCACTCAACATTTCCTGTCCTTTGAATGGGTTTATACGCAAGTACAAGGTATTGCTTATTGGATTGTGTCTACGCTCCCAACTAGTTATTTTTTCATTCCTTTTTTCGTGACTCTGGGGAACATGTGTTTATAGAACTGTCTTCCCATTGGCATTTACATTTGTTTTTTGTGTGCCTTACTGTGAAGCCATTTGGATGTATTAGGACATGGATTTGTATGTCGCTAACAAGTTTCTTTTATATCATTGGGGATTAATATACAGCTAAGGACCATCTGTTTGTCAACGAGGAATATTATGTGTTATATTCTTGAGGCCCTAAAGGTAACTGTTCGTGTATGGTTCAATTACATTTTGGACTACCAACTTATTTGGGAGCTATATTGCGTGATATATATATTTTTTGGGCTTCTAGAGTAATTGTGTGTGGACCATACAATTATATGTATTTTTTCCATCTATCTGACTTTACTGAAACCAGGAGTGACGTCGCGCAATATATTCTTTTTTGGCTTCCAGTTACGTTGTTTGTGGACTATATCATTATATCTATTTTTTTCAATTTGACTCTATCAAAAATCACGACATCACGGTCATATTTTTTTGTGCCTTGAAGAAGCACGTATTTGGAATAACATAACTACAGTTGGTGACATTTATTAAACAGATACTAATGAATGCTACTCAGTAATAATTACTATAGTAATGGGTCTATGTGTTTTTTTGATAGCACTTAGTTAATAATTTAACTCATTATTGCCTATACCAGAGTGTCAATTGACTGAGTTTGATTTTTATAGCAATATGAACATAGTTCTTGCACATTGTCTTGATTTACACACTCAGGAGCTATTATTGGTATTTTTATGACCTGTACATTGGGGATTCGAGTTTGTTGCTTTCAAACTTGATTAATATGGTCTCTAATGTATGTTCTACCTATATTTGTGCTTCTGATTATTAGCCCTAATACTTAGGAGCTAATTATGATTATTTGATACATACTGAGTGTTATGTCATCTAACCTAGGGACAGTCATTGTTAATATTTCAGGTTTCAGGTTTTCCAGGTTTTCATTATTTATGAACATATTTGTCCTGATTTTTCAATTGTTAATTATTTCAAATGCATATGCATTTGACACTATATGTGACATTTTGAATTAATATTCCTGTTTAGGATTTATATACTTTTTTGATGTGCTCATTTGGTTGATCAATATTTATTTTTTGAATATTCAGTACACTATTTGTACATTTGGGTTTGGTTTTGGTTGTGTTTTGAACTACATTCTTATAGTTCTGATACACCATATCAGTATGGTTTATCATACTTATATTATCTTCCAGCAGCCCAATTATTTATAAGCAACCATTAATATGTGTTATATATTGAGTGTTATGCCACTTTATTTTTGGATGGACAATGCTAATATTTTAGGTTGTTAATGTCAAATGGACACCATTTCCCTGTTTTTTCAATATTGGGGGATGTTAAGGTATCTGTTATAATTAGGCACATGACATATATAAATAATACTTTTTGAAGTATTTATTCTTTATTATTAATCAATGATTGTCTGTACATATATTTTTTATACACTTTAGTTTGGGCCCTCCATTGTGACCAAATAATTTTTGTTTCATTGGATTTGGTCTTTTTCCTTCTGTCCCTGGTACTGTTTGGTTTCATATATAGTTGTTCCTTGGGATATAGGTACTATTGTCTAGATTTTCATTCAGTATTTCTATATTTGAATATTATACTTTGTCCGCTCTTGTTTGGATTTCTTGTCCAGCCCCCTGAATACGCAATTATTTATTATTATTGATATTTGTTATGCCAGAGGTTTCTGCTAAGATTATTGGCATTTGTGTTGTAGACTTGGACGCAGCTTCTCTTATTCATTAAGTGATAATTTGTTTGCTGTTATTGTCCATTGTGTTTTCTAGCTGTCGTGGTTATGTCCATGCGCAACCATTATTGACAGCCATCTACAAAGAATTTTGACTGTCTTGGTTCATATATAGTGAAACCATTATTGACAGTATATATTGTAATATTTCTTGGTATAACCATTTCCAATTGTATCTATAAGCATGGATTTATCCAATCTTATTTCAGGTTTAGTTGCGGACAGAGAAGACCTTGGGGTCTTTGGTCCAACTTCTACCAGCAATGGGAGTACTGAACCTATAGACACAACCAGTTTGGAGTCATCATGTCAAAATTTAATTGATGATCTCAACAAGCAGCTTAGACTACTGTGTGCAAATGTGTGGCACAGCAAGCTTTTTAAGGCATATCAGGTCGCTAATATTACTCCCAGGGGGTTACGTATATGTACGATCCCCCATGTTAATAGTATGGATGATGAGTTGACCAAAAATTGGTCCAAAATACAACAGGAAGCCACTATGGCCTTTGTTGCAGAATTGCACAATTTTCATAATCGTGCAATTGACAGGGGGCTAACAGAAATCACTGCTTTAGCGGACAAATTGAAAGCCTTTGAAAAAGAACCTTCATTTGAAGGTAGGTTAAATAAGGTAGCTGTAGATCTCAAAAAATATGATGCTGAATTGAAATCTAGGAAAATGAAAAAATTTACCAGGGACCAGGAGGACTATTCACGTGGGAATCCTTTTTTACATCAGACCAAGCATGTGAGGTTTAATAATCCTCCTGCATCCACTATGAAACGGAAGAGACCTAGATCCATTCTACGAAAACATTTCACTGATACTACCTCATCATTTGAGGATACATCATCTGGCACTGATAACGAATCCCTGGCAGCATCGGGGTCTCCTTCTCCAAAAAGAATACCTGAGGTTGTCCCTTTAGGACTAAACGTAGACGGGGGGGGGGTGTAAACACAGAAAAGGTTCAAAATATTCAAGGATTATTAGCAATGGCCCTGAAAAATTGAATGGTGAAATAAATAACAATGTGTTAAATTTGTCAAATTTTGATCTATCTTCTACACATATTTCTGTCCTAAATAAAGGCCTCAGTTTTATACCTGGCTTTATTATTTCTGAAGATGCACTTGCTCAAGATATAGTGAATTTTTGTAGATTGCTTAATCTCAGATTATTTTTTGGTGACTCTGATAGTAACCTGGATCATGGTAAATTCACTTACCACAAATCCAGTTTCTTACCACCCATGCATGCTACAGTTCATTTGTTTCAAAATAGCGTTCTCAAAGATCTACATTTCTTCAGTTCTGATGTCACCTTTAAATACAACAACATAACATCTATTGAGAAATAGGCTATTTTTGAGTTACAGAACAATAAAGATATTGTTATTACAACAGCAGACAAGGGAGGTGCTGTTGTTGTGCAAAACTGGACAGATTACAATAGTGAGGCCCGCAGACAGCTTTTCGATACCAGATACTATTCCCATATGTCTGTCGACCCTACATCAAGACTTATTAAATGTATTAAATGCTTTCTTGTGGATGCTAAAAATCGGGCTATTATTACTAATAACACTTTGCATCAATTGTCCATTATTGATTCAAATGCCCAATACATCTACTTTTTACCTAAAATCCACAAGAATGCTACCCATCCTCCTGACAGACCTATAGTATCTGGTAAGGGCTATGTTACTGAACCATTATCAATGTTTCTGACTAAATATTTAAAACCTTTGTTACCATCTATTCGTTCCAGGTTACAAGATACAACCAACTTTCTACAAATAATATCGGATACACAACTTGAGGCTGATTGGCTTCTATGTACACTTGATGTGAGTGCGCTATACACGAATATACCACACCAGGCAGGACTAAAAGCTTTGGCATATTGGTTGGACATTACTAAATTGTATAGTTCATCATTTAACTCCTTCTTGGTCGACATGGCCAGGTATGTTCTTACATGTAACGTCTTCTATTATAAAGATCTGTGTTTCTGGCAAACTAAAGGAACAGCTATGGGGGCATCTTTTGCCCCCATATATGCTGACCTTTTCATGGCTTATGTAGAAACAATGATTATTTATGATTCCACCAGAAATACATATCTATCTGATATGGACATTTGGAGACGTTACTTAGATGATGTGTGGTTGGTTTGGAGAGGTACTGAATCTGGACTTGCAGAATTTCTTTTATATCTTAACAATAATGAATGGGGACTATCATTTACTGAACATCATGATACCAACAATATTACATTTTTGGATGTCCTTGTACATAAGTTGCCTGATGGCACTTTGGAAACAGAAATGTATAGAAAGTTTCCACAATACAACTCACTTCTGCATGCTTCCAGCTACCATCCACCGCACATAACTAGGAACATTCCCAAATCCCAGTTTATAAGAGCCAAACATATTTGTTCGAAACCATCTACATTTTGTCTTAATCAATGTGATCTAACAGACAGGTTTAAACAAAGGGGCTATAAAGTTGGCAATATAACAACTGCCAAAAATCAGGTGAACAATATGGAGAGATCAGATTTACTTCAATATAGGGATCGTACATGTACAGCATCATCAACATTAAGATTCACTACCACTTATGCTCGGAACACTAATTGTCTTTTAGATAGTGTCCGTAGAAATTGGAATATTTTACAATCTGATCATACAATTGCTAATATCATTCCAGATAGATGTACCTTCTCATATAGAAATGGTAAAAATTTGAAATCTTATTTCAATCATTACAAATTTTGTGATAATAAATATTCTGTATCAAAACAGACTACCATATCAGGGAAGCCTATATCTGGATGCTTCCCATGTGGTCATTGTTCTAATTGTAAGCATGTCAGTACGTCCAAAGCTTTTTCCAGCAGAAATTGCTCCCAGCTATTTGATATAGGCTTTTTTGCTAACTGTAGTAATGATTGGGTTGTTTACCTAGCTACATGCCACTGTGGAGCATTCTATGTAGGGCAGACATCTCGTCCCTTCAGATCACGTATTTCTGAACACATGAGTAACATCAAACATAAAAAATTGACAAATGCTTTGTATAAACATCAGTTGATGCATCCGACTGCTGAATTCAAGTTCATTGTTATTGATGTAATATATGGGAATCGTATGAAGAAAACTGGATGGCATAATATACTAAACAGTAAAGAAAAAAGTGGATTATTAAGCTTGGGGGTCTATTTCCCCCTGGACTAAATTAATATTTATGAGTACTCAACCAATGGGTAATGACTTTACAATATTTAAACAGCATGTTTTTTGTGATTTGAATCTATACACTGAGGATGGCTGTGTTGTTCCAGCCGAAACCGGTTTGTTTTTTGCTGTATGTATTTGTGAATACATTATTTTCAGTCACTTTTGCTGGCTCTTTGTTTTTTGTCTGCTACAGCAAAAGCCATGGTTCACAGAGAGCTTGCAAAACATCAAAGGGATCTCATTGTTGAATGGTATCAGTCAGTAGAAGGGTAAAAAAACATTTCCACAACATTGGATATACCATGGAACACAGTAAAGACAGTCATCAAAAAGTGGAGAAAATATAGGACAACAGTGATGTTGCAAAGAACTGAATGTCCCTCCAAAATTGATGAAAAGACAATATGAAAACTGGTCAGGGAGGCTGCCAAGAGACCTACAGCAACACTGAAGGAGTTGCAGGAATTTCTGGCAAGTACTGGCTGTGTACTACATGTGACAACAATCTCGCATATTCTCCATATGTCTGGCCTATGGGGTAGGGTTGCAAGAAGGAAGCCTTTTCTTACACAGAGAAACATCCAGGTCCAGCTAAAATTTACATAACAATACATCGTCTCCCAAAAGCATATAAGAAAATGTGTTATGGTCTGATGAGTCCAAGGTTGAACTTTCTGCCCACAATTCCAAAAGGTACGTTTGATGCCTAAACAACACTTTGCATCACCAAGAGAACACCATCCCCATGGTGAAGCATGGTGGTGGCAGTATCATGCTCTGGAGGTGCTTTTCTTCAGCTGGAACTGGAGATTTATTCAAGGTGAAGGGAACTATGAACAGTTCCAAATACCAGTCACTTTTGGCCCCAAACCGTCAGGCATCTGCTAGAAAGATGAAGATGAAGAGGAATTTCACCTTTCAATAAGACAATGACCCCAAGCATACACCCAAATCAACAAAAGAATGGTTTTACCAGAAGGAAATTAAAGTTTTGGAATGCCCAGCCAGAGCCCACACCTAAATCCAATACAAAATCTGTAGGGTAACCTGAATAGGGCTGTGCACAAGAGATGCCCTTGCAATCTGACAGATTTGGAGTGCTTTTACAAGGAAGAGTGGGCAGATATTGCCAGGTCAAGATGTGCCATACTGACAGACTCCTACCCAAGAAGACTGAATGCTGTAGTTAAATTAAAAGGTGCTTCAACAAAGTATTAGTTTAAGGGTGTGTACACTTATGCAACCAGCTTATTGTACACTTTCTTTTTTATATTTTTTTCCCCTAACAGATTTGTTTGATTTTCAATTAAATTGTACAGGTTACAGGTCACGTTAAAGGTGGGAAAAGTTTTGAAATTATTTATTGTGGTCTCATTTTTTATATCACAAAAACCTGGCATTTTAACAGGAGTGTGTAAACTTTTTATATCCACTGTATATATTGCTTTTTGCTTACAAGGAAAATCTGACTGGGCACAAGTCCCATTTATAGTAGATCCCAGGTAGAAAAGCTATACAAAATATACATATCTACAATGAACAGCAATAAAAATTAAACATTGTAAGCATTACTTTGCAGGTAGTACTGTAGTACTGATCCAAATAGTAAAGACATGAATCACATACTTAAGAAGCTGTATTATTTTACATAAGTCAATGACATGTTAACATGCAATAGCTGGAGATACAAGAGCAATGATAATGCACATGGGTTAAGTATATGAATATTAACAGTAATGAGGAAGGGTGCCACTAGTGCAGGAACAGAACATAGAGGAAGTGGAAGGGTATATAAGCAGAAATAATAAAGTGTAGTGGTTGAAATAACATGAGCTTTATAAGTTTTGTCTTGATTCACCATTAAGACAAATCATGATAATTTTATTTACAGGATGTCAGTGGAATTTGACTTATTAACTTCCTCTTAACATGCCTTTAGGACAGATTGAGAAGTTTTCATTAAGAGGATGCCAGTGTAATATGACTTATTCACTTCTTCTTGACCCATCTTTAAGACTAATTTCCAGGATACTAGTGTAACTTGACTTCTTCACTCTCTCGACCCTGCATTAGCACAGATTGAGATGCTGTATTTTCCAGGATGCCAATGTAATATGACTTATTAACTTTATCTCGACCAACCTTTAGGATAAATCTTGATAATTTCATTTCTAGGATTGTACTGTAATTTAGCTTATTAACTTTCTCTTGACCCACCTTTCGGATTCTTTTCCAGGATGCCAGTGTAATTTGATTTATTAACTTTCTCTTCACCCATCTTTAGGTGAAATTTTGATAACTTTTTTTTTCAGGAGGCCAGTATAATTTGAATTATTAACTTTCTCTTGACCCTGCTTTAAGACAGATTAATATGGTAACATTCCCAGGATGTCAGTGTAACTTGACTTATTAACCTTTCACATGCCCGTGCTTTTGGACAAACTGAGATGTTTTCATTTCCAGGATACCAGTGTAATTTCAATTATTAGCTTTCTCTTGACCCTGCTTTAGGACAAATCCTAATAATTTCTTTTTCATGATGCTAGTGTAATTTGACTTATTAACTTTCTATTGACCCTGTTTTAGGACAGACTATGATGCTTTTATTTCCGGGATACTAGTGTAATTTGACTTTTTCACTTTTTATAGGCTCATAGGCTCATAGGTTAGTACTAGGCTAACTGCCCTTGTGAGCCATTTTAAGCCTAGCCAGTTATCCCCTGTGAGATTCAAACCCTGTACCTTGTGTTTGTAAGGCAAACACCTTAACCATTAGGCCACCCTTCCAATCCTATGTACCATGTACCATACTATGTTTTGTTGACTACCTTAAGGGCAGATTGAGACAGTTTTATTTATAGGATGCCAGTGTAATTAGACTTATTAATTTTCTCTTGACTCACCTTTAGGACAAATCTTAATACTTTTATTGGCAGGAGACCAGTGTAATTTGACTTATTAACTTTCTCTTGACCCTGCTTTATAAAAGACTGAGATGTACTTAAATAATGTGCTGTCTGTTTTTGCCAATGTAATTCTTTCCATACGTTCATAGGTTCATAGGTGTCTACTAGGCTAATGGCTTTGGAGCCTTTACAAGCCTTCCACCTGGAAGTGCCCTAGCATCATGCTGCCCGACTTTAGTTACCAGTGCCTCTATCAAATAGAGCCACTGGAGTGATCCCTGGGGTGAACTTTCTATTTCCAATCCACTCATCAAGATTTCTCTTGAAGAGGTCCAGAGAGGTGCTCTGTTTGACATGTACGGGAAGTCTATTCCAGGGCATGGGCAATCTCTAGGTTATGAACCTGCCCCTTCAGCATGTTTTGTTGATTATGGTAATGAGGTTGAGGTCTCTGGAGCATGTGGTGCAAAGCGATTGGGATTTCTTTAGATGCAACATTTCTAACAGAGCTGGGTCAGACATGGCTTTGTAAGTCAAGCAGAGATTGCCTCTTAGTAGACAGAGACTAGCTGGGGTTTTTTAAGTCTGTCCGTGTAGGACATGTTTTTAAGGCCTAGGATCCTCTTCATGAGGTACGTTTGTGACCTTTCCAGCTGTTGCAGGTGTCTAGTGAGGTACATACCAAATGGGGCATTATACTCAATGATTGTCCTAATGAGGGAAGAGTAGAGAGAGAGATGATGACCTCTTTCTTCCTGGATGCAAAACCCTGGCTAATGAGATGTGCCACATAGAAGGGCTTTCTGACCACAGTGGCAAAGTGGTGGTTGAAGGAGAATTAGACTTATAAACTTTCTGTTGACCCTGCTTTAGGACAGACTGAGATGCTTTCACTTCCTGGATGCTTGCTTATTTGACTTATTTATTTTCTCTTCACCCTGCCTCAGGATAGATTGAGATGCTTTCATTTCCAGTATGTCAGTGTAATTTGACTTATCAACTTGCTCCAAGCCTGATTTAGGACAGATTGAGATTCTTTGATTTCTAGGATGCAGGTGTATTTTGACTTCTTCACTATTTCTTGACCCTGCTGTAGGACAGATTGTGATGCTTTTGTTTCCCAGGATGTCAGTGTAATTTGACTTATTAACTTGATCCAAAACCTAGACAGATTGTGATGCTTTTATTTACAAGATGCCAGTGTAATTTGACTGTTCTCTTGACCTACCTTTAAGGTAGATTAATATATTTCTATTTCCAGGATGCCAGTGGAATTTGACTTATTCCCTTTTACCTTGATCCTGCTTTAAGACAGACTCAGATGATTTTATTTCCAGGATGTCAATGCAACTTCATTTTTGACTTTTACTGTGCCATTAAGATGCACTTGTCTGATAACCATTTTCCTGCACATCTGACTGTGATACTAAACAATATTTTAAAACCAAAATATCCAAAATGTTATAATTCCTCAATTTTTCGCAAGATTATGCCATAGAAAAGATACTTATCAATATTTACAAATCTTTTATTATTAGTTTTTAATTATATATTAGATAAGGGAATCTCAGATATGTATTTAAATAATTCAAACTATTCGTATATCTAAAGATAATAAAGAAAAGAAAAATCCTTAGAGTTATAGACCATTTATCTTGTCAATCTTGATATCAAAATTTTAGCAACAATCTTAGCAAACAGACTAAAAAAGATAATTCCCAGCATTATTTTACCTGAGCAGTCAGACTTCATTCAAGACAGACAAATGTTCATAGGTTCATAGGTTCATAGGTTTATACTAGGCTATCTGCCCTAAGGCATTTATAAGCCTAGCCCAGAGTTTTGTGGCTTGCGCCACCCCTTATATGAAAAAAATACTGTGCCCATTAGTTTGTTGTGCCTCTGTCCAGCAGTGACACAGAGATGACTCCCGGGGTAAACCTACGATCTCCCATCCACAGGTCAAGATTTCTCTTGAACAGAGCCAGCGAGGTGCTCTGCCTCACATGGACCGGGATTCTATTCCACAGCATAGGGAGTCTCTGAGTGATAAATCTATCCCTCCAGCACGTCCTATTTATATCCGTGCTAAGGTTTAAGTCGCTTGCTCTAGTGGTTCTGGTGGATTTGGATTTTTTGAGGTGGAGCATGTCCATTAATTCCTGGTTGGACATGGCCTTGTACATCAGGCACATGTCACCTCTGAGCAGACGGTATGCGACTGAATAGAGCTGGAGTTTCTTCAATCTGGCAGCATATGACAGATTTTGGAGTCCCTTTATCCTTTTGGTGAGGTACTTTTGGGGTCTCTCCAATTGCTGCAGATGTCGGGTGAGATACATCCCAAATGTGTGACAATACCTTAACTTTAGGTACACTGATGAAGCTTTCTACTCTTCAAAAATGCCCATTATATGCCCTCGTGATAGATGCAGCCAGAGCATTTGATAGAATGAATCATAGTTTTCTGTTTGCAGTCCTACCTTATTTTAATTTGCCAGAAAATTTTATAAATTCAATTAAAACTATTTACCTTAATCCCAGAACAACTTTATTTATTGATAAAGTCTATTCTAAAAGAATAAAAAAATAATAATGGGGCTAGACAGGGGTGCCCATTGTCACTACACCTTTTCAATTTATACACAGAGCTGCTTTTCCTACTCATAAAACAAAAATAACACTTACCACCTGGTCCCAAAGCTATTTAAAAATAAAATTGCTTTTTCAGCTTTTGCAGCCAATTTATTTACTTGAACTATTAAACTCGATCACTATTTTTTCAAAATTTTCTAATTACAAAATAAATCCAGATAAGTCTTCTGTATTCTTGTTAAACCCATTCTGCTATACAACACATTCTATCCTGAATTTGGGAATAAAACTCAACCATTCCTTGAAATATCTTGGGATTTCTTTTCATTTGGACAAAAAGCTCTTTCTCCAAAATAATATTTTAAAGCTACTTTTGAATTCTGAGCAAGACATTCAGAGGTGGACTGTTCTAAAATGATCTTTTCTTTCAAATGTAGCAATTATTAAGATGAACATTCTCCCAAGTTTATTTCTTCTCAGATCTGCTAATACAATAATTAATAGTAGCTTCTTCAAAAAAGTTAATGCACTTGCATTCTAAATCGATTAGAATAAGTTACCAAAAACTAATTCATCCTAAAGCAAATAGAGGGTTGGGCTTACCAGAGTTTAGTCTATACTATGATATTATATGTGCAAATAAAATTATTGCAATCTGAGAATTCGATCTAAAGAAGACAGACTGGGCACCGCCTTGGCTATAGTTCTGGTTTAATTATACAAAGGCCTGTAATATTAACCTTACAGCCCTACCATTCCTCAATAAATATAATACTAAAGCTTTTAAAAGTCATGTTTTGCTAAAAATCCCTATTGTAAGATTACAAAAAATGCTGGACTCCCTGGATTTATACAAAGCATTTTGGATGCTGCAACCATTACATTTAAATCCTAACAGTCAACTGAACAATGAAAGGCTAAACTTGAACAAGTTCCCTCTCATTAGAGAGAAAATACAATAGGAAATATATGTTGTTAGGAATTTGTCCCTGGAAGAAGCTAGGATATTCTTTAACCTTCTGAGGAGTTATATTATAATCTTGAGACAAATAAGAGAACTAGCAACCTCATTGACAAAATACTTTGAACCTCAAGAAAATAGTCTAAATACATGTAAGCTTATATGGATGTTAATACTTTAAAAAAAATGTTAACAAACGCTTAATTAATTTCTCAACTCAGGTATCAGACTTCAATTATAATATCAGATTATTGGACTAAACAACTCACTGATATTACTAATAATCAGAAATTTCAAGTCATTAAAGCTACTCTAAAATTAACCCCCTTAATGTTCATTTATACCTAAATAATGATTTATAATAATGCCTACTTAACATCAGCTAACATGTACAAATTCAATGCAAAAATCTTCCCTGACTGTCCACAATGCTGGGCCCAGAAAGCAAACTTACTTCACATTTTCTGGAGCTGTAAATGCACATATAAACTCTGGTGTTCATTGAGAGCTAGGCTTGAGAAGATGGGGTATGGGAAATCCCCCCTTTCATGGGAATTTGCTTTATTGCATATCACTGTGGAAAATCTTTCAAAACTAAATCTTCATGTCTTAATTACCATCTTCTCATTGCTAAAATTATACATTACTCAGAACTGGGCGGACAGGAGTCAGTGTTCATGGGTAGGCTTCAGACTAATGGTGTCCAAATATATTCTAGCACATAATTTATATCCTACCCTCATTATAGTGTTATTGTAATTTAGGCAGAACGCCAATTTCCTTTACATCTCATTTGATGCTCTAATTTTCTTTTCTTTTTCAGCTCCAAGGGGACAGATAGTATTGTATTTCATATGCAAGTTGTACTTATTTAGGTTACTTAGCCCTATTTCCTTTTGACGTCTACATTATGGCACTTATTGTAGATAGTGTATATAGGTTACTATGTTTTATTGTTAAATTTTGACTAAGTTTTGTTATACTCTACTGTTATTTTTCCTGTGGCTCAAGCTTATTCCTACAAACATTAAGAAAGCTATTACCACAACATTCCTAGTAGTACTTTCTGTGTATGTATGTTTGTAAAAAAAAGAAAAACAAGAAATATTTGAAAAAAAAAACATTTCCATGGGTAGAACCATCATAAAAATATTAAATGATTAAATATTTATTATAACTTCAGAATACACAGCCCAATGTCTCTTTCTGTCTTATACAACAAAAGAGAACACGCTCTAAAATGCAATAAAATTATGAGCTACTCTTTTGATTTTGATGTAAAAGTGTAATTGGAACTTGTACTCTACTGAGATTTCTTCTTTGACCTTGACAGCAGTTGTGATATGCAGATGCAGAGAACTTATTTTCAGCTGCCACACATTCTTTTGTGAGATGGTAGGCTATAATGAAGCAAGATGAAATAATGTGTACTGCCACACAAGTGATTAAACAAGTAAAATATTATCATCTCATAATTTGCATATTATTTGAAGAATTCAAAATAAAATAAAAATGCTTTGCAGCTCATTGTTCTTTTTCTTTAGCAACCTTTTTAGCTAAAATAATAATTTAAACCCTGATTCTTACATCTGTAACAAATTACATGCCCCTGGCCTACACATCTCTGTCTTTAGATACTCATTATCCTTGTCATTAGCACTGACATTTCGCCCTTTTTTTTCACTCAAAAGGAAATGAATGCTTCATGAGAAACTTAGGTCTGTGCAATAATTACATGGGGTTTCACTGTACATCTTCCCTTGAACTTTTATGCCATTATATCCAAGTATGATATTTAGGAAGAGTGCATGTCTAAATACACTGTACAATTTGGAGCATAGATTATTAATTGATTTACTCTGTATAGTTACCAATTTATTAGATGCTAAAAATGAAAATTGGTCCGAGTAACACATCTGAACAAAAATATTTTAACATGCATTAATAATCCATTTTCTTTCCTCTGTTAAAACTTATAAAGGCTCTTTAATAGTACTAGATACTCATTTAAATCTCTGCTTCTTTTGAGTGGTACAGAAGACAATCAAGAAGTCACCCTTCCAGAGAATATCAGCTATTAAAACATTTTAATACTTACACTACCTTCTACCTACTACTTGCTGCCACATTAACTGGTGTTACTTATATGTGAAAGAAACAGATCACTGATTTTAAATGTTCTTTTCTACCATTTGCTTTGGAATATTATTACAAGCCATACAAGGATCAGTTACTTCATTGTGCTTTGAATTTTCAATTTGGTTTCTTCTGTACATATTTTCTTCACCACTTACTCATTTCATTTTTTTTTTTTTTGTACAGCTAAACAGAGTTGATTCAAAAATCATTTTATTGGCACAACTCACAGAAAATAGTTCTGTACAACAAACATGGGGACATTTTTATATAAAAATTCTCCTTTAATACCTGACCCTTAAAAAAAAAAAAAAATATATATATATATATATATATATATGTGTGTATATATATATATATATATATATATATATATATATATATATATATATATATATGTGTGTGTGTGTGTGTCTTTTTTTGTGCCTATGCAGGCATGTGTGTTTGGCAGGGAAGAGCTGTGATACTGCCATAACATATATTTTGTTATCCTTTGCTGTGCACCAAAGACCATATTAAATGTCAAATACTGGAAAAGAGAACCAGTCAGAGAGAAATCTGAATGACACTTGCAGTTAGCTAACAGCACATGATGCACCCTAATCTGGATACATTTTGACTCCATCTTCTGACTGTAATGAAGCTTCATTCAGTTTCATTCATTATATTGACTTGAATTGGGTCATCTTGATAGGATGCTTATTAGAAAGAAAGGACTGAACAAGGCTTACGGCAATATATACATCAGCACTACATGTGTTCAGCCCATTCACAAATTCAGGCAGATCAGATTACACTAGGCATATGGTGAGAGTGCTAACCGAATTACCTTAACCAGAAGTCACCTGTATAATGTTCTTTTAATCAATGTTTTCCATTTAGCAAAATTAAAGTGTGTTTGGCAGGGTGTTGCAAGAGGAGTATACAGACTTTTAAATTTAATGTATAACTTTATTTGTACAAAATTAGACCTTATGTTTATTGATTTAATGAGGTTTTCTTTGACCTAATTTTGCATATAGTTATATTAATTTTAAAGATAAGCTGCCTGCAATACTCTTACTATCATAGGTGAAGCAATACAGTGTATCCATAGCTCAGGTAATCCTGACAGACAAGATCTGTGAAATATGTGAAAGACAGAAGAAGAGGGCTTAATGGAAAAACACAACAAAATTGTGGCAATGTGCAAGTTCCAACCAGACTGCAGCTAAAAATTAAGACCTACCTAAGAACTGCCAGCCCTCTTTGCTAAACTAAGTCTGTTGCAAAAATGTTAAGGATAAACAACGTTTCTGAATATCATTAGGGCACACTATGATAAATGTTAAGCACTATACTCTAAAAAAGGATATAATGTTGGTAATATATATACATATAGAGACTGAACATGGCGGAGGGAAATTTATTATTGGAGATTGTATTGGATTATTGCCCAAAAAGGCATCATATGGCTGTCAGGCAGGATATGGAAAGGAATCATACACGTCTGACCATGAATCCTCTGTTAAAACTCTCTTTTAGCTCTCAGGTTGGAATTGGTGAAGGGGAAGAGAGATTCCTTAATGGAGATATGGAAGTTTTAATAAGAAGCTTAAAGAGCTAGAGACCTGGTTTTACAAAATGAGGAGACTGCAGTGACAATGCCTCCATATGGAGGCATGCCTACATCACAAAATCATACAGAGAGGACTAAGGGTTTTATCGATGCCTTCCTATGGCCGAGTGTTTCTGGACTTGTTAGAAAAATGGCAGTCCCTCAATCGGGAGGTAAGCTTTAATTGTATAAGATTGTTGATTGAGTTTTTTTACAGCTAAAGAGAGTGAATTGCCGGTGACTGTTGAAAATTTAAAGCAAGTACTTGAAAATGGTTTTGAGTCCAACACTTGTCGTGACAAGCTAGATGATTTGTATTTTAAAATATGATTATTTAACAACAAGCTTGAGCAGAGCAAGATCAAAAAACTAAAGAGAGATTATAACTTTCCTGGGTGGCGTAAGCCAGGGAACCTTGTTGGCTAGGCTTATGTAGGCCCTCAGGCCGATAACCTAGTACCTACCTATGAACCTATGAACCTATGAAGATTTCTCCAAAGGTCATGTATTTGCTTGACTTCGTTCTAGTAGTAAAATAAAAAGAACAGGAGAGCAAGATGAATTTGAAACAGCTGCTGCTAATATAGATACGGCATGTGTAGAAACAACAGAAACATTGATTAACTTGCAATTAAACACTAACACACCAGCAATAGTGAATAATGTGAATGAACCCAATACAAGTAATACAAACAATTTAGGTGCAAGGCGTAAAACAAATTTTCCAATGCCAACTGCTTTTCCAGCTTTTCCTTTACAAATAAGAGAACAACGGAACAAGCAGGAGCCTCATTCACAGAACAGAGCAGGAAAAGGAAGAAATTGTGACTAGAGAAGTAAATGGCAAAATAGATGAGAATGTGCTAGTTATGAATTTATCTACATTTCCTATAAATGAAACTCATCTATCTATTTTAAACCAGGGTTTGAAATATATACCAGCTACTGGATCGAGTATGAATGATGTAGCTATGGAACTGAGAATCTTTGGCAGAGAATTAATGCTCAAGCAATTATTTGAAGTTAATAATGAACAGCAGGTTAATATTTATAAGAAACCAAATGTATTTATTCCACAGTTCAGTGATACAGTAGAGACTTTCATCAAAGTCTGTGAAAAAGAAATAAATTATAGACTAAGACAACAATGACACTGTTTTCATAATATAACAAAGGAAGAAAGGAAGGCCCTACATTAATTATGTAAAGCACCTGACTTAATTATAAAATCAGCAGACAAAGGAGGGGTCTTAGTTCTACTGGCAAAACTTTCTATCTGAATAAGATGCAAGCTCTATTAAGGGATGATAAAACATATAATTTACATTACTAGAAGTGAATTGACCAAGATAAAAACCTCTATTAAAAGCATACTTATGAATATGCATGGGAATAATTTGATTACAACAGAATTACTTGAATTTCTGAATGTGGAACATCTGGTTATACCAGGTTTTAATGGACTTCCTAATGTACATAAGCATCCAACAAATCCTCCGAATGGACCGATAGTGGTTGGAGCAGGATGGGCCACAGAACCAGCCTCCATTTACATTGAACAACTAAAGAGACTTCTACAATAAGCATCAGCTGTGCTCAAAGATACTGAGCATTTTCTAACCACTTTGAGCCAATACCCGAGACAAAAAAGTCTAATAGTAAATATATCATAGTTATGATGGATGTGTAAAGTCTGTTTACTGTTATTCTTAATGACTTATGCATACCTTTAGTTAAAAATTTCTTGACTAAGGAAACAGACTACACAGAGAACAGAAATGAGCTTATTTTCACACTACTGAAAATAGTTCTTGAGCATAATGTCTTCATGTTTGAAGGAGACATCTATTGGCGACAGTGGGGGGTGGCCATGGGCACCCCATGTGCCAATAGTTAAGCAAACATAGTTATGGCAGAGCGGGAAGAAAGACTCATGTCATAATAATCCAATTTCTGAATATGTGAAATTTTATAAACATTTTGTAGATGATGTATTCATTCTTTGGGGAGGTACAGTGCTACAATCCTTTCATGAATATATGGAAAGTACAACCAACTTTTTGAGTTTCACAAAAAATATTCCGATCAGAAAATGGATATCCTGGATGTAGAGCTAGTAATGGATGAAGATGGAGTTATTAATATATGACTGTATAAAAAGGATTGTTGGAAGAACAACTACCTCACACGAAGTAGTATGCATCCAGATTATATCTATAAGAACATTCTAAAAGGTCAATTCCTGAGATGTTCAAGATTATATACCAAGGACGAAGACTTCACAGTAGCAAGTGGAGACATGACACAGTGTTTTAACAAAAGGGGATATCGGAGGAAAAAAATAAAAGTAGCTAAGTGATTTGTGCAATTTAATTGTGGACAGCAGGCAAAACCATATTTATACAGAGATGATGGGTTACAACCAGAAAATGCGACTTTGAAACAAAGGAAGGAAAATTGGCAGCAGAGATTTACTTTGACTTATACGGGCGACACAAGGTATATTTGTGAAATCATTAGGAAGAACTGGAACATTTTGCTAACGGATGTAGAGGTGAAGAAAACAGTTGGAAAGAAGCCATGGTTTACTTATAAGAACAGTCGGAGTTTGAAGCAGATTTTGTGCCATAAGCCAATGATGCCAAAGTGAGAGATATCCAATAGAATCAATACATATGCTTGTAGACATTGCAGTAAATGCAGATATATTTCTAAAGTTCAAGAGCTTATTCATCCAGTCTCTGGAATATTTTATGCCCCAAAATTTTATGCAGATTGTACAACTAGGAACGTTGTACATTTAGCTACTTGTGATCTATGTGACATATTTTATGTGGGTAAGACAACCAGACAGATGTCAAAAGTATCGATATTCATCAAAGATACCCACACCTCCAGGTTGGTGGCAAGGCACGAAGCATCAGAGACTATCCATGTGCAACTAACAGTGGGTAAAACTGCCTTCCAGTTTATAGCCTGCTACAGACCACCCTCCCAAACCCAAGAACCCCACTCGGCCTTCCTGAGAACAATGGAAAATATGAAGGTCTCTCCAAACACCATTATATTGGGTGACTTCAACTACCCAAACATAGACTGGGAGCATTACTCTAGCTCCAACACCCTAGCCCAAAGGTTCCTAGAATTTATAAACTCAAATGCTATGGAACAACTTGTTACCACTCCCACAAGAGGGGAAAACATACTGGACCTGATCATCACCAACATGGGGACTCTATGCTCCAGACCAGAAGTGTATCCCTCACTGGTAAGATCAGACCATAAACTAATCTCACTGGATATTCACATCCCGACCCCACCCCCTGCCCAGAAAACCACAGTGAAAAACTTCTCTAAAGCAAATTTCACACTCCTCAAAACCGAGGTGGAATCCTTCAAAGCCCCCGGCATGTGGAAGATATGGCCCAGACCACAGAATCCTTTATAAATGCATTCTATGAACACCTTCAGGAATGCATGGATCATGCGATCCCAAATAAAACCAAGACCCAATCCTCCAAAGGCAGACGTCCTGTCTGGTGGACCCCAGCCATAAATAAACTATACAATAGAAGGAGGAAGCTACTAAATGATAGAGCAAAATCCCAAAAAGGGAAGGCATCACTGATCAGTATTAGCAAAAAACTACGGGCACTCATAAAATTGTCTAAGGCCAGCTTCGAGAGAAAAATTGCACAGGACTCTAAGGATAATCACAAGGCTTTCTTTAGTTATGTTAGGAACCTGGGTGGTAATTCCAAGATATGCTCAGAATTAGTCCAAAATGACAAAAAATACACTGAACCCACAGACATTGCCAACATCCTAGCTGACAGGTTCAGTGCAAACTTCTCCCCCCCACTCCCCACCAAAAGGGCAAATATCTATCCCAGCAGAGTGCTGCCCCCCTGACATCTCAGATGCCCAGGTAAGAGCTGCCCTCTCCAAAGCAAAAAACACAGCATCAATGGGACCAGACGGTGTCCCGGACTGTGTCCTACATGAACTCCAAGAAGAGCTAAACCCAAACATAAAACTACTGTTCAATCTCTGCCTTACTACAGGATATGTGCCCAAAGAGTGGCGTACAGCAACAGTGGTCCCTCTTCATAAAGGTGGTGCCTCAACGGATCCCGGAAACTATCACCCCATAAGCCTGACTAGCTTGGTCTGCAAAGCTATGGAAAGGATCATCATGGACCTCATAAATAAATAAAGATGTTGGGGACCTACAGACACTGGATCCTACCCAGTTCCACTTTGTTAAGGGCAGATCCTGCCTCTTAAACCTGGTTGATTTCTTTGAAACAGTCACCAAGGCCATTGACGAGGGGAAGGTGGTCCACACAGCCTACCTGGACCTCGCAAAAGCCTTCGCTACAATGCCCCACTTGGGCATTATAGATAAGCTCACCAGCTTAAATATAAACCCCTATGTCACTAGATGGATTGCAAACTGGCTCAAGGACAGAACCCACATGGTTAGAATTGCTGGAGCCATGTCAGACTCCAAACCAGTTACAAGTGGTGTCCCACAAGGCTCAGTCCTGGGATCTCTCTTGTTCAGTATATATTTCTCGGAGGTACAGGCCAACACGGAAGGACTGTGGCTGACCAAGTTCGCAGATGACTGTAAACTGGGCGCCATAATCAACTCTCCAGCCGACACAAGCATCCCCCAAAAGGGCCTCATAGAAACAGACAACTGGTGCCAGAGCCATGGCCTCAAGCTAAATGCCAAAAACTGTATAGTCATCCCCTTTGGCAAAAACAAAGTGCCCACAAATTACCACATAGGTGGTAATCCATTAAGTACAGAAGAAGTAATTAGGGACCTGGGGACCCAAGTTGATAGCAATCTCTCATTTGACAACCACGTGGCAAAAGTGGTTAGAAAAACATTTTATATAGCCCACCTAATCATGAAGAGATTCACATCTAGATCAGGGGAGGTCATCGTGCCTCTTTACTCATCCCTAATCAGGCCCATAATTGAGTACAATGCCCCTTTTGGGATGTACCTTACCAGACACCTGCAGCAACTGGAAAGACCCCAAAAGTACCTCACCAAGAGGATCAAAGGGCTCAAACAGATGCCATATGCTGCCCGGTTAGAAACTCCAGCTCTACTCAGTGGCATACCGCCTGTTCAGAGGCGATCTGTGCCTGACCTATAAAGCCATGTCCAACCCGGAATTAATGGACATGCTGCACCTCAGAAAATCCAAATCTCATCGAGCTACGCGCTCGAGAGACTTGAACCTCAGCAATGAAATAAATAGGACATGCTCGAGGGACAGATTCATAACCCAGAGGCTCCCTTCACTCTGGAATAAAATTCTAGTCCAGGTTAGGCAGAGTCCCTCATTGACTCTCTTCAAGAGGAATCTTGATGACTGGATGGGAGATCGTAGGTTGACCCCGGGTATCACTTCTGTGTCACTCTTAGACAGAGGCACAGTATACTAACCTCGAAAAAGGGCATAGCAAAATAAATTTAAAATGGGTGGCGAAAGCCAAACACATTCTGGCTAGGCTTATAAATGCCCTAGGGTAGATAGCCTAGTATGAACCTATGAACCTATAAAACATATAAGTGACATTCATCTAGGTGACTTGAGGAATCTGTTAGTGAAACATGTAAATGAGAATACTGGTCACAAGTTTTGTTTTAGAGTTTTACAAGTTGTTTTAGATAATCTTAGAAGTGGAGATCTGAATAACAGAACTGAATTAACAGAAATGCGATGGACTGGAATGATGCAAGCATATAGATCTCCTGGATTGAACTCTAATTATCCATTGAAGCTGGCTCTTAAGGGGGCGTCGACATAGAAGACAACGTTGATTGACTTGTGTGCTGTCTATAGGTTTTTAGGCTTGGATTTTAATTATTCATTGAAGCCGGCCCCTGGGTTTGTCATCTTAGGAGATGCTTTTGATTGGTTATTTGCCCTTTAAAAACTGAAGTCCTCATTATGAGACTTAGATCTGAAGAAGGGTTATTTCCTGGACCCAAAATTATTCATCTTTTATATGTTTTATTTTGTTGTGCTATTAAAGTTTTGCTGAAGTTTATTTAAGCGTTTACATCTGTTTGTACCTTGGACATTCCCAACTGTGGTGACAACTCTGGAATATTTCTTAGTGTATATATATGTATATATATATATATATATATATATATATATATATATGTGTGTGTGTGTGTGTGTGTGTGTGCGTGCGTGCATGTGTGTGTGTATGTATATATATATATATATATATATATATATATATTATATATAGATATATATATATATATATATATGGGTCCTGGTTGTATAGTCAAAAGTACGGTTCAGCAAACAGTACTTTGTGGAACCCACTTTAGTGAAAGTGCATTTTGTTGAAAATGCACTTTCACTAAAAAAAAAAAAAACATGCAGTTTGCATGTCATGTACACGTATACTGTTGATGTACAACTAAGGCAACTCTTGTTGAGATTGAAGTACAGTGAGGATAAAGGAATATTCTCTTTTCCCCACTGTAGTGCGATCTCCGAGTGAAAATATTAGAGTAGGGGATGCGGGGAGTGCAGCCCCCCCCCACTTGGGGGTGCAGGGGGGGCTTGCCCCCTGCATAATACTGTTTAATCTGTTATTTTTTTTTTAATTTACTTTTTATTTTTTTGTTCCGCGAAAGTGCATTTTCGATAGATGGGACTTTTTCTCACTGTAATGTGATCTTAGAATTGGTATATATAATTTGCAGTGGGTGTGGGGATGCAGGTGGGCTTACCTCCCTGCAAAAATGTAAAAAAAAGGTAGATTTTTTTTTTGTTTGATGTTTGAATTTCTGGACACTCAGTCATATGGTCTCAACTGAATGAATTTTGAGTTTCTGAACATTTGATCATGTGATATAGACCCATATATATATATATATATATATATATATATATATATATATATATATATATATGTGTGTGTGTGTGTGTGTGTGTGCATGTGTGTGTGTGTAAATATATAGTGACCATACCATTTAGAATTAATATTTATCAAAGCATAAACTAAATTGAAAGTATGGTTTCTATACTGTGCTGCTAAGCTGTTAAGAAGATGAAATTCCCTTTAGTTGATTCATAACTGATTTTGACTAATCACTGATTGCTTGCATGAATACCCTGTCTGTTCCTTACATTACTAAATTACTCTCTTCTTTATCTTCAGGATGAGACACCCCCACTTCACAAATAAAAAAAGATGACCAAACATTCTTTATCTACAGTATGAGACACTCTCACCTCAAAAATAAAAAAGTTGACCAAGCAGGACTAGGTTGGAAAAACATGAAAGCCACTGTCTACTTTCATGATCACAGCAATGAGTAGAGGCAGCTCCTAAATGGTTTCTCACATGCATGGACTCCCTCAAATTAGCTATGGTTTGATCCCAGGTATTCCTACTAGGGGTACTATATAATTATTGACCATGGAATGCGTAAGGCCAAACTAATACCAGGTGAGATAGGTTAAGTCAAGCACCAAAAGGTAAAATGGCTTGGCTTAAAATGGCTAAGGTAGACAGCTAGCCAAGTATTTATTTAAAAACCTATGAATAAATAATCATAAAAAATATAGAAACAGTTCAAGGCAAAAATTCAATTAAAATTTAGTATTACATGACAGTGTCTCTCAGTATTTACCAGTACTATAGTGAAAAGCATCACTTGAGTAAATCTGGTATAATGCTTTGGTGAATTTATATGCACATAAAGCAAATTAGTAACATAGGACCATAGGAACATTATTAACCAAGCAATCACTGGGACCATAAGAGGCATTGCTATATAGACCTTTAAGAAATAACACTTAAAAGCTCTTGTGATCCATTATGAATACTTATTAGTGCCCATCTTCCAAATCAAGCAGAGACAAACATGTCAACCCAGGTGTAAATGTGTGTTTACCCATCCAAATATCAAGGCTAGCCTTAAAAGCAGCCAAAGAAGTACTTTGGATGACCTGCACTGATAACTTATGCCATAGGCTGGATCATGTTTAGTTAGGATCCTACCCTTTGGTGAGTCTTGTTAATTTATTGGTCTAAATTCAGATCTTTATTATGTTTGTAGAGCCACTGGTTTTGTAAAGAAATAGGAGGTCAGCTAGGACTGGATCATTCATAGTTTGAAAATTGAGACATGGGTCAGCTTGGAGCAGCTGAAAGGCTACTGATGATAAGTACCGCTGTACTAATCTATTAGAATACCTGTTCATAGATTTGTAGGTGTGTATTAGTCTAATGACCACTGGGGCCTTTTTAAGTCAAGCCATGTGTTCTAAATCTCTAAAAAGTTCTGGCACCCTTGGTAAAAATAATCAGGGGCTTGGGAGAAGAACCAGAGACATAGATGCCAAACCAAGGGTAAATTTCTGGCTATCCATCCAATTGCCCAAGTTACACTTGAATAGGATTAGGGAGGAACTCTGCTTCATATGGATGGGGAAACTGTTCCAGAGAAGGGGTAGTCTTTGGGATATATAGCAGCCTCTCTATCAGGTCCTATTTATATCACAAGCACATTTTCAGTCTTTAGAATGGGTAATTCTGGTGTTGTTTGTTTTTGAAGATATTTAGGAGAGCCATCAGAGTGGGGTCCAATGATGCCTTGTATGTCAGACAGAGATCTCTCCTCAACAGCCTAGAGGACACAGAATGCAGGAATCAAGCTTAGAGATTTATCCATCAGACATGTTACGTATGCCCTGTATTCTTTTAGTAAGAAACCCCTGTGGGCATTCCAATTGTTGAATGTGCCTGGTTAAGTATATAGCAAAAGGGCATTGTACTCAATTATAAGTCTGATGAGTGCTGAATATAGTGGAACAATAACTTCCTTGGATTTAGATGTAACATAGAATGATTTCCTCACTATCATAGACACATGATAGTCAAGGGCGAGATTAGTCTTTATGTGTGTCCCAAGTCCCTGACTGTTCAGTCATCTCTTAGGGGTGTGTGGTTATTATGGCAGTTACCAGGGTTGGCTGACTTTCTGAAGGGAAGTATTATGCAGTTATTGCTATTTAGTTTTAGTCCATGGCTCTGACACCAGTTATTTGATCTCTATCAGCCCTCACACAATGGTGGTGGACTGGGCCTCATCAGTAATGATGAAGAAATAGCGTATAGAGATGAAGTGGAACAACTGATTACCTAGTGTGGAAATAACAACTTAGCAATAAATGTGAACAAGACAAAAGAGATAATTGTGAACTGCAGGAAAAATCACAAGTAACATTCTCCCCTCACCATCAATGGGGAAACAGTGGCAAAGGTGAGAAACATGAAGTTTCTGGGAGTGCATATCGATGAGGACTTGTCTTGGAACACAAGTACAAATGCCATAGTCAAGAAAGCGCACCAGAGATTGCACTTTTTAAGAAGGCTGAGGAGAGTGAATCTCCCATCGACAGTTCTCACTACCTTCTACAGAGGTACTATAGAAAGCATCCTGACAAACAACCTCGTAGTATGGTATTGAAGCTGCTCTACCTCTGAGCACAAATTCCTCCAGAGAGTGGTGAATATGGACGAGAGGATCATTAAGACCACCTTATCACCTATCCATGACTTGTACTTTTCCAGATGTCTCAGCAGAGCCAGAGGAATAATTAAAGACTGCACTCATCCTGCTTATAGACTGTTCCTGGATCTATCATCCGGAAAGCGCTTCTGAAGCATATGTTGCAGAACTATGAGATTCAGGAACAGCTTCTTCCCTAATGTCATCTGGCTGCTGAACTCTAGCAACCACTACACTTCATGATGCCCACCTGAGTGAGTATAAATGGTCTCAAGTTGTGCGTTATCCTGGTAATCAGTCTCATCTAATACTTAGTGCAACAGCCACCATGACTGAAACTTATAGGCCATCTAGGGCAATAGCAATGCAGTAAAATATCACTTCTTTCAGTGCAATACATGTTGCAAATTCATAATTCATTGACTCTCTTCAAGAGGAATCTTGATGAGTGGATGGGAGATCGTAGGTTTACCCCGGGTATGACTTCTGTGTCACTGTTAGACAGAGGCACGGTATACTAACCTCAAAAAAAGGGCATAGCAAAATTAATTTAAAATGGGTGGCGAAAGCCAAACACATTCTGGCTAGGCTTATAAATGCCCTAGGGCAGATAGCCTAGTATGAACCTATGAACCTATGAACCTATAAATTAACCATAGTGCAATTCTCTAAGGTCAATAGTCCAATAGTCTAATGTTCACGGTGCAATACTTAAATGTCTATTTATATGCAAGGATCAATGCAATGTCTTAACCAAGTACCTGTGTAATACTAAAGTCTCATGCAAGTAAGTGTTCAGTTCAAAAAGTGTTAAAACGTGTTTCTAATTATGTGCAATATTAGTCTGTCTACCTGTATGTCCATGATGTAATAGCTAAGTGTTATATATGTAAATGTCTGTGAAAATAGTCTATATGTTGCCCTCATATTGAGTCTGGAGACATAGAATTTCGTTCAGTTTTTGCACTTGTGTGATTTCTGAATGACAATAAAGTTTACTTTGACTTTGACTTGACTTTTGGCTCATTGGAGAACATTAGTGTTGGTGGGAGGATTCTGTGACTGCTTCTAATTTGCAATCATCTGCAAATGTGGTCAGCCAGAGGCCACTGATGTTAGCTTTGATGTCAGAGAAGAAGAAAGGAGAGGTCCCAGGACCAATCACTAAAGAACTCCACTGTTGACTGGCCTCTTTGTTGTGGTGGATTCTCTAGCTCTAACTTCCTGGGTCCTGTTTGTGAGACAACTGGCTATCCACTGGGTGACATAAGGGTTTATACCTAACCTCTTAAATTTGCCAACAATACCTGAGTGAGGTATAGTGTCAAATGGATTTACTAGATATGTGAGCGGACAAATTTGAATCTGAAAATAACATTATTAGTAGGTTACAAGATGAGAATGCTGAGGACCACAAGAGCAAACAATGTCAAACATCAAATCATCTGAACTGCATGGACACAGAAACAAGTGCTAACATGGGTCTAGAAGTGGGCAAGTCCAGGTGTTCACTATTGTGATCCTTGGCATTCTCATCTTGTGGTCTTCTAGTCACTTTATTTTCAGATTCAAAATTGTCTCACTCTCATATCTGATAGTAAACCATAAAATGTCTTGGCCAGTAGGTAGTGTGAACTATTTTTCCCTCATCCATTGCTTTGATAACCTTCTCAAGGGTGTCCATCAGGTTAAGTATGCATGATCTACCCTTGATGAAACCAAACTGGTTTGGGTGTAGTGTCTGGAAGTTTTCTATGTTATTACTTTTCATTTCCATGATGATTCTTTCCATGATTCATAGGTTCATGGATTAGTTTTAGGATAACTGTCATTGTGGGCCATTTTAAGCCTAGCCAATTAACCCATGTGAGAATCAATCCCTTAGAGCTGAATTTGTTTGCTCATAAGTTTGCTATCTCTTCTGGCACAGTACAGGTGGCTCTGTTAACAATGAGCTCTGCTCACAATTGTGTATCACCTTTGAGGTTACAGACATAGCTAGTGAATGCCTTGTAGTTGCTCATATCCTTATCTGCAGTCCATGTTATCTTTTCTATTGGACATAGCCAAAACCTGGTGATTACTTCTGTGAGTTAGAGTTAACTCCATACAATGTATTACATTCTTATATAGTCCTCATACATGGCGCACAATATCTCATTTGCAGTTGATTGATTCATTTCCTAAATATCCATATCCTCCCTTGGTTTCCCTTTTTCTTCCTCCTGGTATGATTTTCACTCATATAGTATTATATTACCACTTTTCCTTGCCTTTTCATTTTTCCTCCCCTCCTGTAACCATTCCAGTCATTTTGTACCTTCCACCCTGGTCCAGAAACATCTTGTTTAATTCTTGCTCCCATATTATTTTTGTCCCCTTCCAGTTTTGCACGATTATGGTTTTAGCTTAAGTTACTCAGCAGTCTAATAATGTTCATATTTCTTTCTTTCTAGGTGCTGTACTCTTTCTTTGTCCCATATACAAAATTTCCAAGTAGGCTGTGCTTCCATTTAAAATATGTCTCCTCAAATCATCTGTACCTGCTTCCAGAATTCTTATGCCCATTCAGAGTCTCAGAGCATGTGCATCATTCTTGCTTCTTCCTCCTGACATCTCCAGCTTGTACTTTTCTACTCTCTGCCTACATTTACCAGTCTAATGATGGTTAGATACCATCTAAGCTATATTCTCAGACTGAGCTCTTACTCAGTTAACTTTCTGCATGTGCCTCACACTGCCTGAATTGTCTTCTGCCAGAATCCTGCAACTCCTTTTCATCCTTCTTCCCTTTCCCAGTTTGTTTCTTATTCTCTTTTCTTCAACCTTGTCCTTTCTTTTCATTAATGCTTCATAGATTTGTTTGGTACTTTGCTTCCATAACTGCTTTCATTTCCTCCAGGGTGCCATCCTCTTTTCTTCTGCCTTCCTTTTCTACCTGATCCTTTCTCCTGTTTCCTTCTCTGTTTCTTTTTCCAGGTTTCCCACAGTACCAAGAAGTTCTACCATTAGGTATTTGGTATTCTTTATTTCTATTTTACCTCTTCCATTGTTTTAAATCTTTCCTTGCCATCCCTTTCTCTGCATACCAAATCTTCCATTTGAGCTATTTCACTTCTTCTCCATATTTCTTCGTTGTTCTTCCTTATCTTTGCCACCCACCTTCCCTTCTGTACTCCACACCCATTTGGGGTCCCTTCCACCCCATTTTATGCATCCCCATTCTTGTAGTGCTAGTTCATTCATATCCTTTAAAAAGCTTCTCCAGCTCTCCCTCTGCCATACTCTCATTTGTTTAAGCTCCTTCTCATCTGTTTCTGTCCACTGAATTATGTTATTTGTCAGTGTATATGCTGGGATATGTGGGAACCCCCAGCCAACCCTTTTCCTATTCATTCTCATTGTTGCCCTGTACACCCTTTTCCCTTACCTTTATTAATCCAATTCTCTATGGATTTTTAAATTAATGGTAGCCTTTTGTCCCTTAGGTCTATTTGTATATTACAGTGTACGTGAAGGATTATTGGCAGTAGCAACATCTTTGCTGTATTACTTCTCTTAAGCAATTTATAATTTCTCTCCAGCCCTACCAAAAAGGTACCCATTACATTTCGTCTAACTTCCTCAAGATTTTGCAGATTGTCTTTCTCACAATGTTCTCAGCACACAGCCCTAGGGACTTGGGGAGCTCTGTCTTTTTTATTTCATCTACTGCCCATTCCCCTTCCTTTTTCCTATTCTTACTACCACTGCCATTTTATTACACCTGAGACATGCCAATTAAACTTTTCTATCTTATAGTTCCCATTGCTGCAGCAGCATACGCTGACATTAGAAGGCTGCAATCTACATATAACACAACTGAGGTTTTATCACTTCCTTTCCTTCAAACATTGCTAAATTCTGTCTCATGTCCACTTCCAGCTCCTTGACTGCAAGCATGAACTGGCCTGGGGATAGTGGGCATCCCTGTCTGGTCCCCCTCTCTGTTCTTATCTCTTCAGATGCTCCTCCTTTTATGAGCATTTCAGTTTCAGGGTCTTGGTATATGGCCTGTATCCAAAATATGAACTTTTTCCCTACCTGCTTTTGCTGCAGTGTCTACTATAGGAATTCCCTCTCACCATAGCAAATGCCTTCTGCAGGTCTAAGATTAAAATCCCACCTTTGCCCTCTGTCTTCTTTTCCTCCCTGTGTATAAATTCAAGCAGGTCCCACCAATTATTTTTCTGCCTTCCTTCCCTTCATAAAGCCATTTTGCCATGTTGGTATTATCTCTGGCAAAACCTCAATGAGTCTTCCTACCAATACCTTTGCCAAAATCTTGATATAAACCTATAATTTCACAATTTTTCCACTTTCCTCCCCTTTAGGTATGATGGTTATCCTAGACCTCCTCATCGTTTTACATGTTTTCCTGAGTCCTGTATTATCTTGTATTCCTCCTCTAGGATATTTCACATTTCCTTCTCCTCACCATTTGTAGAACTATATGAGGAAGTCATCTGCCTCTCCAACTTTCCTCTCCTTCATCTTGTGCCTGGCTTTCCTTATCTCATCACTTGTCACCTCTGAATTCATCTTGAATCTTTGTATGTCCTTCAGTGCATGTCCTTCTACATTTTCCTAGTTACATTCTGTGATTTATGTCATTTTCTTGCAGCATTCATTCAGTCTTTCACTGCTTAGCTTATCCTCCATGCTTCTCTTGCTGCATGCATCTACTTGTATTTCCTGGATAGTTGTTTCCCTTCTGCCTCCTACACTATACTCCACTAGCCTCTCCTGTACCATTGCTGAGTTTCTTGCTTCATAATAATTTTACTCTCCATTTCCATTCTTATTGCTTTTAATCGAATCTGCAGTGTTTCCCAACTACTTTCATTTCTTCCAGCTTCCTTCTGTTCTACAACTAGCTCTCTCTCCAGCTTCTTAATCACTCTTCCTTCTTTCCTTCTGTACTTGTCAGTTTAAACCTGTCAGCGACCTTCATCCCATCTTACCAGTGTTCTTTCAGTGTGTCACTAACTTTCATATTGTCCTGTATTGACTCCTGTATTAGTCCTTGCAGTGTTTCTTTGTCCTCTGTCCCCTTTCATTTATAGCTAGCCTATCTCCACCACCTTAACATTGTTTTTTGCTCCTGAATACTTACCTTAAGTCTGAATGCTGCATGATCTGATATGTATCTCTCATGTATTTGGATGTCTTACATTGTTTCCATAGGTTTTCCTTCCCTAAGAAACTGTCTAATTAACTTGACTGTACCAAAATATATCTAGTGAAGGTATATACCCTCTTATATGGATACCCTGCAAACCATCAGTCCAGCCACTCTAACGCTTTCATCCCTTGAGCTAGTCATTGTCTCATCTTTTTGTTATATTCCCTCCTTCCATGTAGATTCATAGGTGATTACTAGCCTAATGGCACAAGAGCCTTTACAAGCCTAGCCAATAAGACCCAGGATATGACAATATTATATCTTAACTCCCCAGATATAGAATGGGGTAGTATCAGGGTAGTGGGTCTTTAGGTGTTGAAGCCCTGAGTCATTTTTCAGAATGCCTCTGTCAATAAGAGATATAGGTAGTACCCCAGGACTGTAAAATATGTCTAGCACCTGGGTCCCCTACAGAAGACTGACAGCTCACAACACCGCCAACACCCCAAAAGCCCGCACACAAAATACCGACAATGGGGAAACCGTAAGTCTCCATAGTGCAGAATGGAAATATTTCCATTCCTGCACTGTAGTGCGATCTTGGAGTTGGTATATTAAAGTTATGAGGGGTGTGGGGGGCAGAGCCCCCCACAGGGGGTGCAGGGGGACCCCCTGCAGTAGCGCTGTTGTCGGTATTTCATGTGTCGGGCTTTTGGTGTTGGCGATGTGGGTGTCGGTGTTGTGAGCTGTCGGTCTTCTGTAGGGGACCCCTAGCACCTACCCCAATATGTTTTACCCAATTCATGGCAATCAATGCATATGATATTGTTTTTCAGAAGTAAATACTGGCTTGTAGATACAAATCCAGTAACATATCATGTGAAAGTCAAATGCATACCAGTTTGTCACAATTAGATCTCCAGTCATGTTGAAATTGTTATACCTCAACTTACAACCTCCAAATGTTAAGATCTTCTGTGGCATTAGCAGTAATGTATATTGTTTAGCCTTCTTTCAAGTCATGGGTTCAATTCTTGGGTGTTATTAGTCAAAGTGTGTAGTTTATATATCCCACTGAAACCACTGTGTTCCAGTTCATACCAGTTTATATCTTACCAACACTGGTTAGTACAATCATCATTGATCTGATATCATGTCATGTCATTGTCTCTGAAGAATATGCCTGAATATCATTTACTATAACATAAAGTATAGTTTGAGGTGACATAATATCCTTTGAAGTGTAAGTCAGACACTATCATCAAAAAACATTTGAGGATTTCACAGTGGAACATGTGTAAATATACTGAACATCACACATGTCCAGGTCTCACTGCCATATTTCACACATGCAGTGTATTTTGACAGAATCATACTCAATTTCTCTCCCAGGCTATCTACATGCTTTTGATTGTGCAAATACATTTAGCAAGGTTGTCTGTCATTGTGCTAGGCTGGTACAAGCGATATCTGAATTGGGCCCCAATTCACTGCCATACTTGTAGGTATCCTTCAAAAGACATAGCAAGCAAAAATGAAGGTGTTGCTTAATTTAGAGCCCAAAGGTGGTGTGAAGAGGAGTCCAGGATCTTTATGGCTTGGACTAGGCTGTCTCCAGCTCAAATGACATTCTATGCATTTGGAAACAATGTCATTACCATTATAGTGATATGAAGAGGCGCAAGCAGGACCTCCTGAGGTGATGGGAGGCAGAACTGAGAACTGGAATTACTCCTTATTTGTGTGAGTATAGTGACGCATCACAAGTCAATAATATACCATACATTGGCCAGGCAATACAGTTATTCATTATACTTCTTTTCTGACTGTTTTAAGTTCTGCTCTGTACAGCTGCTGAAGTGGTAGCCTGGACTAGAGAGGTGCATCAGCAAAGATTAGCTCACATCAGAGAGGCACAGGGTAAACACAGATAAAGTATGAATGCAAGCAAACTGATAAATTTAACTTTGACTGTTGTCAGGGCAGCATTCCATATGAACTTGAAACACAGTTGAGTTGGCATATATTACCTATATATCAGGCATGCATGCCTCCTCCAATAGGTCTTAAGAACTGTATTAGTCAACTTGTAAATAAAGTCTGTATTGGGGTTCAATTCTCAGCAAAAAGAATTAGCTTTTTATTACACAATAGTACACAAAATATTTTCTGCCATATAAAATAACAGTAAAAAACTCCATTGGTATAAATGGATGTATTTACTTGGAATACACATATCACATATGCCACAGTGACCTAACTGTTACCATAATTTGTAGAATAGCCCTGTGATATTGATATATTTTATGACACATTTATTCCTTCACATCATATGGCATGGTGCACTGGTGCAGCGGTAGCATTGTTGTCTCACATAAATAGGTTCTCTGGTTCAATTTTTGGCTAGAGTGTCTTCTGTGCAGAGTCTGCACATCCTCCCTGCACTTGTGTGGGTTTTCTCCAGGTACTCTGGTTTCCTCCTACGTTACAAAGACATGTGTCTAGAGCATTTCTCCCTAGGCCTCTGCTGAAAATTGGCTTCGTTCCAAGTTGGATTTCCTGGTAAACAAATGTTAGATAAATATTGTGATGTGGCAAAAGTTAGCATAATTATGTGTCAATTTCTATATAGGGTAAAAACACAAGCCAAACCGAAAACTCCTTAGTGCAGCAAAAGGAAGGTCCCGGCAACCAAGCACAAGCACACAAAAAGCCGAGGCGTAGAAAGTAGCTAAGTCCACAATACAAACACTTCTTTATTTAAAAACAGCAAACAGCAAATGTGACGTCAAGCAATTTTCGTCTCACTGATAGTGAGACTTCCTCAGACAAAGTTTCAAGTGTAAAGCAACTCATCAAATACCCTACCCAATGTCTAATTAACACTCCTTCAATTAATTCATTAGATTAGTACCAACCATTTCAATATGATAGCTTTGCAATTCAGTGTCAAACAGTACTGCAGTCATGTTTATATTCACATTTCCAAATGCAATGTTTCAATCAGTAACCTCAACATTCCGGACATTACTACAGCCGCTTTGAACCTAAGGTTCTTACAAACCTTCACTAAAACATTCACTAAAACATTAAAACATTAATTCCCTATTTGATTTAATATAATTTCAAACCTTTACGTCTAGCTAGATAAATAACTGGTTAAATGCAGTCCGTTACAACTGATACGTTCATAAACTAAAGCAAAGCAGTTTATATTACCTGTCTATCTTTACTCGGGTAGTTGCCACCACTCTTTTAATCATTACAGTATCCAAGATGGAAAAATGTTTTGGGCATTTAATCATAGAGAATAGTTGAACTGTTTCTAACATTGTTGTCTAATTATTACGATTCACCTTCACCTTGTCAGTTACAAATATATGTCACGGAACTACGTAGTGGAGCCTGCATTTAAAGGAACAGTTTACTGTACTTCGTAAGCTCCGTTGTAACCTGTTCTACAGGAACACCAAAGCCTGGATAGCAATATGGTCAATTAAACCCGTTGCAATCTGCTGTTTCTAAAATGTTGTAAACTGTGAAACACTTTCAAATCCTATACAAATGTTAAAAACTCTTAAACTTCAAAATATGTTAAAAATGTACATAAAGACCCCTTCAACTACCCATAAACGTGTAGCTGTACATAAATGAATATGTCCTAAAGACATTAATAATTAACATTTTAAATTCAACCATAGTGATATGAAAAATATCAAGAATTAATATTCATATGTTTGCTGGAGAAATGTGTTGAACCTAGTCCCCAACCCCTAATTAAGGTGTATCCTCAGCTATTAATCTCCATCATCTTGCCAGACTTTTCAGTTTTAATATACATTTGATTGAATAATATTCATTCAGTCCTGGGTACTGTCAGGCTCTGGTCTGTATTTGCCACATTAATTCTAATTTTTCCAACATCAGAGAACTGGGACCTCCTCTCATCTCATTCACCTTAATTGTGTCTATAGCTCTATATTTAAATGAATGTGTAGGACAGTCTAGGATGTGTTTAGCAATTGCGCTGTCTTGTTTCAAGGTTCAGCTGCTGTACAGATGTTCATACACCCTTTCCTTAAACTTCCGGTCTGTTTTCCCTATGTAGAAAACAGGGAAATTCTGGCAGCATGCCAAATAAACCACACCTTTTGTATTACAATCAAATCTCTGTGGGGTCATGTAATCTACCCCTCTGATGTTGAATCTTTCCCCTATATCCATGTATGGACAATATGTACATCTACCACATTTAGTCATACCTGCTTTTACTATTCTTTGCCTATTTTCTTTCTTTTTTTGATACTAAACATTTAAGGTTGTTGCCCCTTCTAAACACTACTTTAGGGGGGTCTTTCAGTTTACAGGTCAATACAGCATCTGATCTAATGATCTCCCAATTTTGATAGATGATCTCTTTGATGTTATAACCATCCAAACTAAACTTCGTGATTAGGTTAACATCTACCAAGGAAGTTTTTTCTGTGATATTATCACTAATTTGGGAATCTAGTTGCCCTGATTCCTGTATATCAAACAGGATGGGTTGGTAAAGGCCTCTCAATCTTCTCCCTTTTACCTCCTCGGTTAGTTCCCTGATCAATTGGGTGGGGTATCCTCTTTTGGAGAACATATTTCCTAACCTATAACATTCTAGTGAAAAGTCGTCTTCCCTAGTCACCATGCGGGCAGCCCTGACTAGTTGTCCTTTTACTACAGACCTCTTTTGGACCAAAGGGTGGCAGCTGGTAAAATGAATGAAGGCATTAGAATATGTGTCTTTTCTATAGATGTTTGCAAAATAGCTATTTTTATGTAAATCCTTATTCAATAAGACATCTAAATAAGCAATGTTAGTTTCATTATATGTGAAAGTAAATTTTAAAAATGAAGTTGTGTTATTAAACTAGGACACTAGATTTTCCTCCTCTTTTACTTTCCCATCTGTCAGTATGAAAATATCGTCCAGGTACCTAGTATAAAATTTAATTTTATTTATAATATTAGGTACCTTAAATACAAATTCCCTCTCCCGATATGCCATGATCAAATTAGCGAAACTAGCCCCGCATGGTGACCCCATGGCTATGCCTGTTGTTTGGGCATAGAATTTTCCACCAGTTCTACAATTTCTGCCAAGAGACTAATTTCATCATTATGTGCTCCTAGCTCATGTAGTAGCAATCTAAGCCATTCAATCCCTTCCACATGTGGGATAGACGTGTAAAGATCCTTCACGTCAATTGTCAAGAAGTTCAGATTATGTCTGAACTTCAACTTTTGGATGTTAGCTAAAAATGACCAGGAATCTTTACAAACCTGAGGCTGTGACGTTACATATATTTTCAACTGAAAGTCTATGTTTTTTGCACAAGCATATGTTATACTTCCCCTGGCATCCACCAAAGGTCTCATTGGGAGATCATTAATGCATTTGTGGACATTGGGAATCCCGAATATGATCAGAATTCTGGGGGCTGGCATGCTAATGTAGTTGTATGTATCTACATCAATTCTGGCCTCTATAAACAGTTCTTCTATTAGGGACCAAATCCTCCCATAGGACATGTTCAGTTCATTACGTGACACTTCTCTATAGGCATCTGTTTGTATGATTTTCTCCATTCTTAGTTGGTAATCATTGTTATTCATTATAACTAGCCCTCCACCTTTGTCCGGCTGCATCACCCTAACTTGTGCTTCCTGTAAAAACCTAAGTGCCTGCCATTCCACTTTTCTTGTGTTGTTGTACCTGTCTGTACCTCTTCTTTGAATATCAAGTAAATTATACAGGTCTAATTCACACATTTGTTCATACAATAACAAAGTAGGGTGAATGTATGGACAAAATGTGCTAGTTATATAGAATGGGTTGTTTACATTGTTCTCTTGGCCAAACAAAATTTTGAAATTCAGTTTCCTGATAAATAACTTCAAGTCAATAACTGAATCAACAATGTTAGCTTTAGACGTAGGAACAAATGTCTGGCCTTTAGCAAGAAGGTCCGCCAGTACTGAATCTATGGTTAAACATGAGAAATTAAAAATTCTAAAGTAACCTTGAGTATTCATTGTCACCTCACAATTCAGAGAAGGTGATTCCATTGTTTGGGATACTGTTGTTGCCTCCACACTGGATTGTAAGTCACTTGGGGGAGACCCTGCCTTAGGTTGTAGCCTGAGGCTTGCCTTCGAAAATTTGTATTACCTTGATTATTCACACCTTGATAGTTGTTATTACCCCTATATTTGTTTTTGGGTGCCTTTTTGGCCTCCTGGTTACTGTAATGCCCTTCGGGTTGCACTTGAGGGTGTTCTGTCCTTCTCTGTGGCGCCCGTTCATCTTCTGGTTGCTTTACCCTTACTGTGTTTTGAGACATTGGAGGTTTTGGGTAGGCCAACCCTAAATTATATGCCTCCCTGTCTCTCTTTAGTTTCTTCATTTTAGTTGTTTTTAATTTATCCATGTATTGATCAATACTGACAAAATACCTCTCATAGTCATATTTGTATTGCATAAAATCTGTGTCTGTTTTTATGCTCTCACCCAGAGGGACAATTTCCTTTAATAAGGAATCAGCTGCCAATTGGTAGTGTTTTATCATGACCTCCAGGAGTTCAGTTCCATGTTTGTTAAAAAGTTTGATCAAATCTTTGTGAAACAGTGACCCATCAACTAGTCTGGTTGGGTATTGCCATGATCTTAGTCCTTTAGGGACAATCCCCTCCCCGATGCATTCTTTAAAGTGTGCTAGTTCTAATTGACTTTTTTTTATATTTCACCATTTTGTTGTCCAAAAGTCTTAAATTCTCTCCTATATTCACTCCGTTTGTCAGAGACCCTTCAGCCGAAGCTTCCATGTGGCCACTGGTCAAAGCTGGTTGCAATAAAGGTACTTCTTGAAGCCTGTGATATCACAGAAAAAGCTTCCTTGGTAGGGGTTAACCTAATCATGAAGTTTAGTTTGGATGGTTATAACATCAGAGAGATCATCTATAAAAATTGGGAGATCATTAGATCAGACGCTGTATTGACCTGTAAACTGAAAGACCCCCCTAAAGTAGTGTTTAAAAGGGGCAACAACCTTAAATGTTTATTATCAAAAAAGAAAGAAAATAGGCGAAGGACAGTAAAAGCAGGTATGACTAAATGTGGTAGATGTACATATTGTCCATACATGGACATAGGGGAAAGATTCAACATCAGAGGGGTAGATTACATGACCCCACAGAGATTTGATTGTAATACAAAAGGTGTGGTTTATTTGGCTTGCTGCCAGAATTGCCCTGTTTTCTACATAGGGAAAACAGACCGGAAGTTTAAGGAAAGGGTGTATGAACGTCTGTACAGCACCCGAACCTTGAAACAAGACAGCGCAATTGCTAAACACATCCTAGACTGTCCTACACATTCATTTAAATTTAGAGCTATAGACACAATTAAGGTGGATGAGATGAGAGGAGTCCCAGTTCTTTGATGGTGGAAAAATTAGAAATAATGTTGCAAATATGGACCAGAGCCTGATAGTACCCAGGATTGAATGAATATTATTAAATCAAATGTATATTAAAACTGAAAAGTCTGGCAAGATGATGGAGATTAATAGCTGAGGATACACCTTACAGGTTGGGGACTAGGTTCAACACATTTCTCCAGCAAACATATGAATATTAATTCTTGATATTTTTCATATCACTATGGTTGAATTTAAACAGTTAATTCTTAATGCCTTTAGGACATATTCATTTATGTACAGCTACATGTTTAAGTGTAGTTGAAGGGGTCTTTATGTACATTTTTAACATATTTTGAAGTTTAAGAGTTTTTAACACTGCTATAGGATTTTAAAGTGTTTCACGTTTTAAAACATTTTAGAAACAGCGGATTGCAGTGGGTTTAATTGACCCTATTGCTATCCAGGCTTTGGGTGTTCCTGTAGAACAGGTTACAATGGAGCTTACTAAGTACAGTGAACTGTTGCTTTAAATGCAGGCTCCACTACGTAGTTCTGTGACATATATTTGTAACTGACAAGGTGGAGGGGAATCATAATAATTAGACAACAATGTTAGAAATAGTTCAACTATTCTCTATGATTAAATGCCAAAAACATTTTTCCATCTTGGATACTGTAATGATTAAAAGAGTGGGGGCAACTACCCAAGTAAGGATAGACAGGTAATATAAACTGCTTTACTTTAGTTTATGAACGTATCAGTTGAAACGGACTGCATTTAACCAGTTATGTATCTAGCTAGACGTAAAGGTTTGAAATTATATTAAATCAAATAGGGAATTAATGTTTTAATGTTTTAGTGAATGTTTTAGTGAAGGTTTGTAAGAACCTTAGGTTCAAAGCGGCTGTAGTAATGTCCGGAATGTTGAGGTTACTGATTGAAGTATTGCATTTGGAAATGTGAATGTAAACATGACTGCAGTACTGACACTGAATTGCAAAGCTATCATATTGAAATGGTTGGTACTAATCTAATGAATTAATTGAAGGAGTGTTAATTAGATATTGGGTAGGGTATTTAATGATTTGCTTTACACTTGAAACTTTGTCTGAAGAAGTCTCACTATCAGTGAGACGAAAAGCACTTTTTGTTACATTTGCTGTTTTTAAATAAAGAAGTGTTTGTATTGTGGACTTAGCTACTTACTACACCTCAATTTCTATATATTTTGAAAGATTGCTCTGACATAGTACTGATACTATTATCTGTGTTTTCTCTACCCTAGTTCTATCTCTCTTTTTTTTTTATTTTTTATGTTTTATTTGTTTCTGTTTTGAAACCTTGTTACTCTGACATAGTACTGATAATATTAGTGATGTTTTCTCTCCCTTAGTCCTATCTCTCTTTTTTTATTTTTTAAGTTGTATTTGTTTCTGTGTTGAAACCTTGTTGCTCCAACATAAAAGGCCATCAGCACAGTAAGCTACACCAACCATTGTGGATTGTCCCAATATATCTCTACAGGTGGCTGTGTTGTCACCACTTCAGGCAGCACCATCATCCAGCACATCTGGGTCCAAGACTGTCAGTGTTGCCTACACAACTACTGAACTACCTTCTTCAAATGTGTCAGGTAACTCTGCCCTGGGTGTTGGTGTAGTAGTACCCTCTGGGAGTAGTACTAGTGAAAGTAACACGTTTTTCACCCATCGGGTGCTGATAGGGCTGGTAGATGGCATCATGGAGAGGGGCTTTTGTGTCCAAATCATCAAAATAGAAAAAGTCCTACATCAAATGTAAAGCTGATGCCATGTCCAGCATTGACAGCAGACAGTGATGACAGTTCTGAATGGACTAGATTCTCACTGTAGCCATGCTGGATGCAGATACACCTCTGATGTCACTTCTCTGTCTCTAATCATGGTGTCCCCTGACCTTTTGCATTCATCATCATCCATGTCTGTTTATTTATGATGTCCTATATCTGCACCTGCTACCTAACCTACCCTATCTACCTTACCATCTTATTCCTAGCCACTTTCCCTAACATTCCTCTTTGTCAAAAAATGGGCATTTGCCACACAAAAAATGCATTATACAAAGCTCTCCACTTCACCTATGTGTATGCTTGACACACTTGATGTGGTCCAATTGGCCATACCACAGTATCCAGTTGTTACCCAGCCCTGATGTGATGACTATACAAATTGATAAAATTCTTGTTACAACTATACAATTATCTTTTGAAGAAGTGGATAGCCATGGTGCTCTCTCACCACCATCCTTTATATTCATTTATTCTTATTCCTGTGTTCTAGTCTCTGCTTGCCCATTTTCACCACTGTCCTCTCCATCCCATTTTTTACATGTTTAAGCTGGTGAAAAAATAGAATCACTCACAAAAACATGGCTGAATTTGCCCCCCCTCCAAAAAAAAAAAGCTATCAGTTTTTGTCCTCAGCATGTGTGCAGTACTGGGAATCATGCACTAATGCTGACTGATGGTAAATGGCTATTCATGTCTTATGGGGAAAAAATGGTGAGTTTTAGCCTTAGACCATACTAGTACAATTATTTCCATGCAAATGTGCTCAATCCATGATTAAACTGCTTATATATTCATTGTGTTTCTGCTCTCCTAGCCCTTTTGCTCCATACTGGAAACACATTATTGTGCAGAGCCATACCCTCCAAGTGTTCAGATTTTCAAAGGATGTCTAGATTTTTGCTTCATATTTTTCTTCTGCTTCTCAACCAATTTGTGATTTTCTGGCAAACCATTGAGGATTGACATCACTAAGTAATGCCATACCTTTGAGTTTCAGACTTTATATCCTTCAGAAATTGCATGCTAACACAAAACCTGTTATTCTAGCAACTTTGTAAGTTTATATGAGTATTATTTAATATTTATCCCTAATCTTTGGCCTTTGACCCCCCATAATTTTTGCCTTTGTCCAGATGTCCTATGCTTAGAGATTGAGAAGTATGTTCAGAGCATGACAGAAAAATTATGTTGAAAAACCTAACAGTTACACACCACAAATATGGCCAGAAATGGTCCATAAACTAAACTGTTTCTATGTCTCTATACCTGTCAACCAATCTCTCCCTCTTTGCACCCCATCTGTCTCATCACTCTTTCTCCTCAGCATTTGCAGAATGTCTGGCGATGAGTAGCAAACGTAACTTTAAGTGAATGGCAGTACACAGCTTATGGAAAAAATGTACGAGTTTCTGTCTTCAGCTGCATTAGTCTTCTGCCCACCAAGCTACTGTCTTAGCCCTGCTGTGTTATGGAAAGTAAGACTGAATGTACTATGAGTGGACAGTTATTATCATCTGTTGAATAGTCTGCAGGGTTTTAGTGTAGACCAGATAGGGTGTTTCATTTCTTGTTACTATTATGTAGTATGTTGAACACGTGCTCCCTTGCACCATACTACTCTCTTTGTAACTTCACACGTGTGTTTTAGCACATGACATCTGCCTTCCTTTTGTTGTATAATCAGCTAACAATCACATCTGTGGACTCTTCATAGATTGGTAGATGTTTAAATCCAGCATCAGGTCTAACATTATGAAGATTAGCATCTGTCAGTGCATTTTGCCTGGTAATCTTATGGAAACGTATTAATCCACCAGCAGTACCCTGCTTGGTTCTTTATGTGTTTCACAGTCATGACAAACCTCATCATACCTTAGTAAAAGTAACTGTAAGACTTTGGGTCAACTCAAGAATTTATGTTATGACAGTATACAACAATTGGCACAACTTTAGATATTACATTTTGTGAATTATGTAATGATTGACATGAAGAGGTATGTTATCATCTCTCCTCATCAAAAAAACTATGCGTGTGCTAATATTTTGTCATCATGGCTTATAATCATTGTGCATGTTTTAATGCCTTGTTGTACTAAGTATATGATGACTTTAATGTGATTGTGTCTGAACATTACAGTATCTCCATTATGTTTGCACAATAACACATTAGACTTGCAGATTATGTGCAGTGTTGTTTGGACATTTGCAAACATAAGTTAGTTGCTGAGTGTTATTAAATAGTGTCCTGTCATATGTTGGATATGTTATGTTTTTTTTTTTATTGACATTTAACATTGTACACACATTATTAGATATTCTCAGTGACACACCAGCTAATGAAGAATTGCATGCAATGATCATGAGATGAACATTCAGGAATGTTTGCTTCTTACGCTACTGTTTGACAACTGTGGTTATCATTCATCAGTGACAGTCACTACACCATAGTGTGAAACAGCTACATTTCAATCACACTAAAATACCCATGAATGAAAGGATATATGATTTATCTGATCAGTAAGTACTTTTTCTTGACACATTGCTATAATTTTTGTTTGGCAATACACTTTTCACAGAAATATGTGCTTCTTACCATATACTCTGCAACACAGTGATAATGTCAGCATCTCAAATGTGCACAATCTCACACTAGTAGTGAAACTTCTCCTGTGGCACTTGCCGTTAATAGAATGTACTCTATCTTATATAGCTGTATAGGTTGGTAGTTTGAATACAGCAGCAAATATTTTGTGTGTATTTGCTAGGTAAGACTGTCTTCACCCACAGATATCATGTGTACAGTTCCACTCAGGAGAAACATTTAGACTAGGAGAGGACTCACCCATTAATTTCTTCCCCTTTTAACCATATCATTTGCTTTGCAACACACTGTTGATGTTACCCTTTCAAATGTGCACTATCCTGCACATGTAGTCCAACTTCTCCTGTCACACTTGTGGTTAATGCAATTGTATTTAAATACAGCAGTGACTAAATAGCATAAGTGTGTGTATCTGTAGTAACTTCACACTAGGTAGGAATAGCTTCACTCACATCCAATGTGGACAGTTTCCGTCAGGAGAAACCTATAAGCTGGGAGAGGTCTCCCATCACTTTATTGCAGTTTTAGCCATGAAAAGTTCTATGCAACTCACTGATGACATCATAGTTTCATATGAGCACTATAAGGGTGAGATAGTGCGCATATGACATCATAACTTCATATGTGCACTATCTCACACTTATCGTCAAATTTCTCCTGTGGTCCCTGCATTTGATATAATGTTTCCTAGCTTGTGCAACCTAGATAGGTAGGTGGTTCAAATCCAGCAATTAGCCACTTCTCTCAGTGTGTGTGAATGAATATGAATGAAGGTAAGTTCACAGGAGGTTACTAGGCTAGTGGCCTTACAGCCTTTACAAGACTAGCCATGTTAATCCCAAGTATCCCAATTTGCTCTTTTTGGGTAGTTTGCAGAATGAATTTATGAACAGAGTGGGTCTGTGATCAACACCAGGTAGCCCTGTCCATGAGGGACATGGGTACCATCCAGGGGCAACATTTCCTTTCTCCCATCCAATTATCTAGGTTGTGTTTGAATAGGGATGGTAAGGAGCTCTGATTTAAGTGAATAATAAGTCTTTTCCAAAGAAGTGGCAGTCTCTGAGAGGCATATATTTCTCTCTGACATGTTTTGTTAATGTCACAAGCTAGGTTGAGATCCCTAGAGTGAGTGACTTCCTTGCCATTTCACTTGTGGATGTGCAACATTTCCATTAGGGCAGGGTTGGAGATTGCACTATAGGCCAGAAACAAGTCACCTCTCATAGGAATGGCTTAACATGCATTGTTGATGTGTACATTTATACCAAGATAGGGTTCTCTCACCATTTTACATCACTTTTAGTACACACATATCCCCTTTGCAAATCACTGTAGATTTACACAGGGAGAGGGTTCTTCCACTACTTTCAGTCCCTTTTAGCACACACATCTCCTTTACAACACATTACTGATGTCATCTTCTCAAATGCGCACCATCTCACACTAGTAGGCAAGACTTCTCCTGTGGCACTTGCACTTCATACAATGTGCTCTAGCTTATGTAACTAAACAGGTAGGTGGTTTAAATCCAGCAAATACTACCTGTCACAGTGTGCATCTGTAAATGCAAATCTATATAAGAATGCCATAATACTTACTTTAGATTTGTAGATTTACACAGAGAGAGAGTTCTTCTACCACTTTCAGTCCCTTTTAGCACACAAATCTCATTTGCAATACCCTGGTGATGTCATCCTTTCAAATGTGGCCTATTCCAGACTTGGAGTCAGAGTCCTCCAGTGGCACTTGAGGTTGATACAATGTTCTGTAGCTTGTTTAATGAGGTAGGTAGGTGTTTCATATTTAGGAGTGAGCAACTAGCATATTTGTGTGTGTGTGTGTGTGTGTGTGTGTGTGTGTGTATGTGTGTGTGTGTGTGTGTGTGTGTGTGTGTGTGTGTGTGTGTGTACTGCTAAGTAAGAATGGCATCACCCACATATGTGATGGTTACAGTTCCACTTCAAAGTCTTTTTTAAGCTTACCATTTGCTCTGAAAAATGCTAGTGATGTCATCTTTTTAATGTTGCATTACCTCACAATTGCATTCAGATTTCTCTTGGTACTTGTGGTTACTACAAAGTACAGTAGCTTCTATTCTTTGTAGTTCAGTTCCACCAATCACTCATTTGTTTCAGTGTCTGTGCATCGAGATGCGTGTAAGATTTGGAAGGACCCACAGATCTGATTTGTACATTTACACCAGGGAAGGTCTCTTGCAACTCGTTTTGCCCAGACAGCTACTTGTTAAATAATGATGGTGGCACCTGTTGAATTGTGGTTTATCTCACACTTGTAGTAAGTCATCACTTGTGGTGACATAAATTGACAGATTGCTCTTTAGCTTGTTGAATTGCATAGGCATCTGTTCAAAGCCAGCAAAGACCAATATATTGTGATTGTATTGACATGCAACAATGCCTTGTCCAGCATTCCGACAACATATCTCAAGCCCTTTCAGCTGACAAAAACATGTCAGGGAATTGATGAGATCATCAGAATATGTGTTCAATTTGTCTTGAGGTAACAGTTTCCCTGTGGTGCATGTAGTTAAGGCTGAATTGTATAACATATGCAGTAACATAGGCATCTGTTCAAATCTACTATGGTACATGTGCACATACATATTTTTAGCCGAAAGTGGATTAAACAACAGTTATATGGCTAACTCACAGTTGTGAGAGCAATGGTCTTCCTAAAGCCTTTTGATCCCACAAAAGGAGTTTTACTAGAAATGTAACCATATGTAGCATTGCTTAATTCAAACTCTGAAGTGTGTCTAAGATGACTCGTATAGACTAAACTGTGTTGGGCAGAATTAGTTAGTACACAGCTCTGTAGACTGTAGAGGCTGGTAGGCAGGTGCTTCAGTCTGATAAGGTAACCTACTAAGTACATCAGGGAATGCATACAGGCATTATTTACTTCCACAAGGATAATGCTCTTTCTTCTATGATGTCATGAAAACATTTACATAGTTCTTTTATTATTTTGCTCACCATATACAGGTTTAAAGAAAAAAATGGATTATTCCTATTTTTTTATTTGCACCATGCTGCAAAGCACTCACAAAGTGTGAATGGAACTGTGTTTTGATACTTTCTTGTAGTTGTGTGGTGGATAGCTGTTCTTACATTCATTGCTATACTTCCTAATGAGTATGCTTAACATAATGATCTACTAGGTGCACATTGTTTAGCGCAAAGCATATACAAATAATCAATGTTATGAGACAGTTATACTCAATAGTTTTTATGTATTAAAATCTTGCACTCTTGACTTTCATCAGCTTGGCTCTGCCAGCATCCATGCGATGGAGGTAGGGACCTAAGCGTGGAGGATATCAACATTTGTTACAGGCCAGTGTTCAAGCATGTGAAATGTACACAGTCCAATTAATAGCTCATTATTGCTACACTTGGTTGTGACCTGCGGTTATGTACTGTCATACGGGTAATACAAATGTGTACCACAATACATATTTCAGGGCAATATGTTATTCACAGCGTGCTGTTGTACTGCATTAAGAGGTGTATCGTGCCACTATTTTGTATATAAACATGCATTGTTTTGCTCTTGCAGTAGGAAGGACAGATGTATTAATGATACGTTCACTCCAAAAAATGGATTATAGTCAATTAATGTACACATGGCATTGGATATATTTCCCCTGTAGCTGATGGCAGTATACAGTAATACTGGAATATTAGATGTTTTCCCTAAGTTTTAAATGCACTACATATAAATTTGTGGTTCTTCCTGTCACACAGATATACATCATATGCATAAATGTATAATGGCACTCTGATATACAACAGACTGTTGGCACAAGGGCGAATACACATGACAGTTGACTTGCTTTGTGTGGATATTACGGTTTACCATCAGAAGGTCGAACCAGACCCCATCGAATGATTGGATGACTGACCCACTTCCATGAAAGCGACATTGTCAAATTCTGATATTATTGAAATACGACTCGCCATAAATCACAAAACGGGTTTTAACATGGGTCAAGATGGGGGCGAGATTCATACTTTGACAATGTCAGGTTCAACATTGTCGCCGTTTGGCCTCCGGACTTCAAGTGAAGTGGGTTCGACTGAACCCACTTCGAACTTCTCATACCAAACAGCATGTTACTATTATGTCATAGCAGCATGCCCCTCATTTGTGTAATACGTACATCTCACATCTGTTATACTTACACATATGTAACTATGGCTAGCAGTACACTCTTGTCTCGACTTGTTCAAATTGTCAGTTCTGAAGATGTCAGGTTCTTATGGATTGCAGTGCATACATAGCAGCCATGTATGCACAGTTACATTTTATAACATTCACATCAGAGTTGCAGACACAAACATGACTTTTGTCTGGAAGTACTCATTACTGTTGCTATGATTTTACAGCTGTGCATGGTTCTTCCACATATGTCTACAATTTCCCACATGGACATTGCCATTACAACATTGTAGTATTGTTTCATTCATACATGTAAGCCATGTAAAGGGTTAACATGCTATCACCTCTCCCTGTTCTTAAAGAGAATAGTTAATTATTTGCATTCCTTCATTGACTGTTATAATTTCACTCATACTCTGTGCAATAATTCCATAATATTTCATTTACCTTACTGCATGTACTTTCTTTAGCATCTGTTATCGCAGATGTGGAGGTTAACTTACACATTAGTATGAAATTCACACAATGTAGTACATTACAGTTGTGCCCCTTTCAGTTCTTTTTTCATTCCATATAAATGTCCTTATCTCCACATAAATAATAATATTATGACTCATAATTAATTATGAGTAATGTTGTTTGTACAGTACTCTCTTGTTATAAAAATATGTTCCTTTTTAACCCATTTATTTATATTGTTGACATTGTATTGTGCCGTCCATGCATGCATGCCTACTAAGCTTAAGCTTATTTACAACCTGTCTGAGTTTGTCTGGAAACACCAAGCATTTTTAGGGAGGATGGAGGAACCCCACAGAGACACAGGGAGAACTTGGAAATTCTACACAGGCATCAGCCAGACAGCAGGATCAAACCTTGTACCTTATGTATTGGAAATTAAAATCTTAACTCTTATGCCAACTGTGTAGATACAACACAGAAAATACATAAAGACAGCTAATATGTGTTTTTTTTTCAATCTAGCAGATGATACTTAGTATCTGCTACAGATGTGGTTGATGACCCTTATATAAACACAACTATATCCCAAGAAATGTATAACGGTGTTTACTACCAAGCATGTAGGGTAGTAGATTGAGTGTGTCTATAAGAATGGACAGTTACGGTGTGTGGGTAAATCTGGAGAAGGAACAGGTTCACCAATCCCTGGACAAAGATTAAATAATGTTCATGTCATGTATAATGCTACATAATATGATGGTGTGTAGATGAGGTTGCCTGGCCCATGAAACCTCCACAGTCCCTGCAAAAGGTAATCAAGGCAGAAAAATGCTACAGACAATGACAGAGCAATACCATGCAAGGCACTTGTCATTTGGTGAGCTCCGGATGTACAGCTCTAGTATGTAGACAATATTTAAGCTCTAGTATGTATTCAGTGTGTTGTGGCAGTACTGTATGTGTTTATGTGTGTCTGTGGGAGTGCATGTGCTTGTGTGTGTGTGTGTGTGTGTGTGTGTGTGTGTGTGTGTGTGTGTGTGTGTGTGTGTGTGTGTGTGTATCTATGTGCAATGAGATTTTCTTGTGTATTGTATGTGACACACTCCTTAAAATATAACTGAACATGTACTAGATGGATGCACTAAAAGGCATCTGTGGACCATAATGCACACTATACAGTGTTTATATACATATGTATGGTTACAGTTCAGAAGAGAAAACACTTTTTGCCAGAGGTAATAAACCCTCTATTACTTTGCATTTAAGCCTGCTGGCAGCAAGGGCAAGGAATTTGCCCTTACCCTACTGTTGTACGATGTTGGGAGTTCGTATATATAATTAACAGGGGGGGTATTATTATTATTATTATTTTTTTAACTTTTGATCATTTTAGATTCACTTTAGATGATCTATTTTTGGTTTGCTTTCTGCAATGTTCCATATTTGAAGATATAATAATTTATATATATGTGCAATGTGCAATGAATGATGCACGCTGTAATTGGGAATTGGCTAACAAAATGTATGCTATGCCAAGGGTTTAGTAATTTGTGCAATCAAAAGGTAGGACAAAAGCATGTGCTGAACTAGTGACTAACGGTATCATACACACACACACACACACACACACACACACACACACACACACACACACACACACACACACACACACACACACACACACACACACACACACACACACACACACACACACACACACACACACACACACACACACACACACACACACAGACACACAGACACACACACACACACACACACACACACACACACACACACACACACACACTGATCCCACAGAGATAGCAAACCTGCTAGCGGATAGGTTTGGCAAAGATTTCACTCTCCTAGCCCCCCAAATTTATCACAAACCTTATTCCAACCCCCCCACCCTACATATCTGATGGTCAGGTTATTAAACCCTTGTACAAGGCAAAAAAGAAAGCCTCTATGGGATCAGACAGCATCCCAGGCTAAAACATGAGCTAGCATCACCATTAAGTGCCCTTTTCAATCACAGCCTAACCACAGGCTTTGTTCCTGCCGAATGGAGAACAGCAACAGTTATTTACCTCCACAAAGGTGGCTTAGCAACAGACCTGGGCAATTATAGATGCATAAGTCTGACCAGCCTCATCTGTAAGGCCATGGACCATATCATTATGGACCTCATAAATAAAGAACGTCATAAATAAAGACATAGGTGACTTCTAAACCCTGGATCCAACCCAATTCGGCTTCATCAAGGGCAGATCCTGACTGCTAAGTCTTGTGGATTTCTTTGAAAATGTGACCAGGGCCATTGATGAGGGCAGATCTGTACACACAGCATACCTCGACTTGTCAAAGGCTTTCAACACAATCCTACACTCGGGCATTACTGATAAACTTAGCAAACTGAATGTAAACCCCTTTGTTGTAAGATGGGTTGCTAACTGGCTCACAAACTGGACACACACTGTCAAAGTGGGTGACTCCACATCAACCAGCAGACCTGTCACCAGCATGCCATGAGGGTCAGTGCTGGCCCCCCTTCTGTTTGATATATATGTCTCAGAAATTCAGGCCAAAACTAATAGTTGTGGCTGACCAAGTTTGCAGACAACTGCAAACTAAGTGCAATTATTGACTCCCCAAATTATGTCAGTGTTCTCCAGGAGGGTTTTATGCAGACCAATGACTGGTGTCTTAGTCACTGTCTCAAACTGAATGCAAAGAAATGCATCATCATTCCCTTCAGCAAAAACAATGTCCCCTTTCACTATCAAATCGACAACAATATGCTATTTATGAAGTGGTAAAGGATCTGTGATCACAAGTTGACTGTGACCTTACCTTTGACCACCATGTGTCTACTGTAGTAAGGAAGGCTTTCTACATAGCACACTTGATTAGTAAAGGCATCGCCCTGAGAGCAAAGGAGGTTAAAAACCCTCTATACTTGGCGCTGATCAGGCCCATAATTGAGTATTGTTTGGCATGTACCATACAAAGCACCTGCAGCAATTGGAGAGACCTCAGAGGTTTCTAACAAAGAAGATCAAGGGACTCCAGCATGTGCCTTACACAGAATGACTATAGTCCCTGTCACTATAATATGTATCATATTGACTAATTAGGGGAGACTTATGCCTGGCATACAGAGCAATCTTAGACCCAAACCTAATGATCTTGCACATCCGTAAATCAAGCAGGACTAGAGCTACCTGTTTCAGGGAACTAAATATAGTCTGTGACTTAAATAGGACATGCTGGAGGGACCTATTTGAATCCCAGCAACAGCCACATATTTGGAATAGGCTACCAATTCATGTGAAACAGAACACTTCTGTGACACTGTTCAAGAGGAACCTGGACAAGTGGATGAGGCACCATAAATTCTTACCAGGGATAGCACCCACAACCCTTCTAGACATGGGCAGTCATTACTAAATGCAATCCAGGGTACTGACTAGCATATCTATGGTATTACATTGGGATGAAATGGCTAGGTTTGAAATGACCTCTGGGTCAATAGCCTAGTAAACTCCTATGATCCTATGATCCTATGGTGTAGACATATAAAGGTGTACAAGAATGCACATCCCTGAGATCAACAATGATTAGTTAGGGAAGCCAGTGCATTTACAAGCTTGTTTGTACAGTACCTGTAGCTGCATGTTATGCTACTTTGCTGTTTACTTTAAGTCATGGACACTCAAAACATTCTGTATGGATTGTGGTGCAGTAACTACAGTAGACGATACATGCCCAGGTGTGAGATGACAGCACAGAAACTGTATAGCATCCTGATTTGTGTCAACTGATTCATCTTGAGTAATAGCAAGGATGCTGTGCTGCTATAATGATACCTTTAGTCCTCAATGAGCATAGCAAATAATATTCGGAGTCTGTGGATATGCCATAGACATATTAGGAATGTATGTAACATCAGTGCCAGACCTGCTATTTTGGTATGCATACACCTCACAAGAGAGTAGCTTGGCAAAGTCCACAAGTACAGAATCAAGGAAAATAAAATTCTGGTCCTCTTAATGTTGACAAGTTTTACATTATTTTGTCTCTGACTCTCAACTACATGGAACAGGAGGACAGCATGGATGGACATATAAATGCTGGTATTACCCAGTCCTCTAAGCCATTGCTACAAAGTCTGCTAGCACAATGCATACTTGCCCCATCACTAGTGATGTACAGCAGATATTGACTTTTACAGTACTACTGAGGTCTGCTCAAATGTATTGTTAATTGAAACTAGTTGTACTATCTTGTATGCTGTCACCATTAACAGGCTTTACTGGAAAAGCTCATCCAGACTTTGCTACAACTTGCTGTGAGGGAAAGGTTGGTTTGCTTTTGTTTTCTTGTATTTTGTATTACTCTATTGCCTTCTTCCATTTTGTATGTTGTGATTTGTTTTCTTTACACTGTATTGTACTTGTATTCTGCTTTTAAGTGCATATTAAACTAGGAAACAGACCACAGCTGTGTCTCATGAGTCACACACAAAATTTCCCACTCTCCTACCCTGGAGCTGTTGTGTTCTTAGACTCAACTGTCTTTCTAGTTGCCTGCCTCTTATGTTAATTTGACCACATATTTCCTTGCCTTTCCCCTTTCATTGACTGTTGTAGTAAGCAGAAAATTATCATTTTGTGAAATCACTTCCCTTCAGCTATTTAAATTTATTGGCCATCCCACTGTATTCCACAGAACCAGAATACAAAGTGCCCACCCCATTTCAATCTATCTTTCACTTTTAAAATTAGTGGCTTAAGTTACCCCCGCTTTCATATCTAACTACATGGTGCACACTGCAGTGCTTAGGATATTAACCATCTTTTTCCATCTTATCTTTAAAATCTGCCACATCTATTGCAAGACCACCAGTTATTGGAGAGCCCACATTCTGCCTGTCAGTAGTCATCTTTGGACTAATGCTTCTGTTTTCTCCTGGTGAGAAAAATTGCACAGGGACATTATTTCCTGGAGAGTGCTGATCACCAGAAAGCCTAATAACTGCTTCATAGGTGACAACCTGGGATCTGTGCTTGTATTCTGCTCCTGGTGAGAGGAAGGAGCAGAGTGCACTGATTCCTAACTGTTTCTGGTTGGACAGTGAGTGTCTGTGCTTGACATTCTTGACTGGTCTTTTTACTATTCAAGGCATCTATGAGGAAAGGCCACAACAGGCTTACAGACCCTTGCATAATCTGGGACAAGATGGTGGATCATCAAACAGGTTGTGCCCTGCTTCTCATCTTGGAATTGGTGCTAAAGATTTGCTTCTGGAGAAGAAGCAAAGGAGCATTGTATCCCAGCAGAGTGAAGCTGTGGTGACTAGTAGTAACCATGTAGTAGCCATTAATGTGACTCCCCCATTTTCATCATTCTTGCCTAGCTAATTCTTTGTTTAGAAGTCATGCTTGATTTGTTTCTCACTTCAGAATATCTGTCTAAATACTTCATCCTTAAATTTTCAGTGTCTAATTATTAGTTTCCCCTCAAGTGTTTGCCAGAGCCCTGTACAGACACAGACACCTTGAGTGACATTTTTTCATGCAAAAGTATGACTGAATTTTCACCAACACCTTGTTGCACACAGCACAACTAGTTTGCTGTGACAAGCACTGTCCCCAGTGTTGCAAACTGGATACTTCTGACATTGCTTTATATTCTCACTCCAACTGTCTAATCAATAAAAAGGGTCTGTTGCCACGGATATGAACTTTTCCACTATTTCTGTTACCAGATTGGTGGATATGGGCATCCTGAGGCAATGTAGAAAATTGCCGCATGTTTACTGATACCCAATTAATTCTCAAACCAATTGAAATGGTATGTGAGAGATGTATTTACACAATGTCAATGGCAACAAAGCTCTCACATAGAAATACATCTAATGTCAATAAGGTTGTCAGTAGCACACACCCTGCAACTGTCGCTCACAATTCAAAACAGACATATAGACCCACATATGCTGAAGCAGTTAATTGTAACCTTCCTAAACCCCAAAGACCTTCTAGGTGAATTTCACATAAAAAGTACTCTCAGCAGCCCCAAATGCTCTCCTTCAAAACAATACACACATCAACACATGCAGTCACTTCTCATGGAGCCTCTACTTCTAGGCCCATAAGGTACGCCATGACACAATATAACATTCTGGTCATTGGAGGCACCATCGTGAGACACACTAATGTCCCTGTCACCAGACTGAATAAGGAGAAGTTCACAGTCAGTTGCTTATCAGGGGCTAAGATCTACCACATTATACATGGTCTCAGGTCATTGGACCACAAGTACCAGTATGACTTAGTCATACATGTGGGTGTAAATGACCTGAGACATACCTCCCTAGAGTATATGAAAAGAGATGTCATGGAGCTCTCAGAATATGTGTCCCAGGCATTGAGCAACATTTTACCTTCTCCAAGGATGATGCCACAATACAAACAAAAGATGAATGACTTAAATAATTGGCTTAGTTTCTGGTGTCATTCTAAGAGAGTGCAATATTTGTCAGCATGGAAGGAGATGATCAACAGACCACGCTGTTTTGCCAGGGATGGGCTGCACATCTCCCCTCTAGGCTTTCGAATATTAGCTAAAACTTTCTCTTTCCCCATAGTGCTTTTTTTAGGAAACACCAAACTGAAAGTACTTCCAACATAGCAAATCAAAACCAAGAAAATATAAACATAGCCCTGCTCAATGTTAGGATTCTAAACCAAAGCCTCACTCCCTAGAAGCTCTCTTCACCCTAGAAAATGCTGACGTCTGTGTGGTCACTGAGACATGGTTTAAAGCTGCAGAGAACACATCAACAGTGCAAGGTTAGAATGCCTTCCATACATTTAGACCAGCTACAACACAGATAGAGACTAAAGGTGGAGGTGTCTTGATTTGCATCAAAAATAAATATACTTCAAGGCTGGTCAAACAGAACAAAGCACTTCAGATACTCCATGGTGAAATTACCATAACCAAAATCCAATACCACTTCCTTGCAAGGGATAGTTCCCTGTCTATGACCCAGCTAACCCATACCATGTATTTAAATGTATTTGAAGCACTCACCATCCAACCCAATACCATATTCATGGGTGACTTTAATTACCGCACTATTAACTGTGAATCCTATACAACACCAAATGTACAGCACAGAGAGAGTCCAGGATTTTGCAAACACACACTTCCTGAAACAGATTGTCAATACAACAGCCAGGGGAGCAACCATACTGGATCTGGTCCTCACTAATATGAAAGAGTGCTGCACAGCCACTAGTGTAACGTCTTCTCTGGCAAGGTCAGACCACAAAATGATCTCCTTTGAAGTAAAAATAAAACATGGACTCCAAGCTAACCCTGGAATATTTGGGGACTACTCTAAGGCTAACTTCCTGCCATTATGTGATAACCTGGCAAAATTTGGAGCCCCCATATACCCTGGGAACACTGCTGGCTTTGGAAAACTGTTCACAGAAGCCCTATACAAGCATGTTAATAGCTGCATAGATGCAGCTGTACCCACCAGGAAGAAGTACAGAACTAATTCAAAAAACAAGGCACCCTGGTGGGATCACAAAATCAATAGGCTGCATAATAGAAGGAAGAAAACTATGGCAAAAATAAGTAGGTGCAGCACCCAGCAGGATCAGTGCACTCTCACCAAACTAATCTAACAACTCAGAGGACAAAGTCTAACAAAGCCAAATATGAGGTGAATTTATCCTCCCAGGCCAAAGATAACCACAAGGCATTCTTTAGCTATATCCACAACCTCAAGGGCAATACACAATTGTATGCAATGCTCATTGTAAATGAAGCAACCTCTACTGAGCCAGAAGATATAGTAAACCTACTGGTCGACAAATGGATCTCCAACTTTACCCCCTCTCCCCCTCAACCTTCCCTCAGGAAATACCCTCAAATATAACTCCCCCTGCTATCACTAGGGAACAGGTCCTTAATCTTCTCTCTAAGACTAAGAACACTGCATTAATGGGCTCAGACAATATCCCAGGAGGCCTTCTAAATAGCACAAAATATGAACTATGAGGCCATCTGGAACTGCTATTTAACTGTAGTCTCCAAACAGGTTTCATGCCTCATGAATGGAAAAAAACAACAGTAATCCCTCTGCACAAAGGTGGGCCATCTACAGACCAGGAAACTACAGAACCATAAGTCTCACTAGTCGTATGCAAAGCCATGGAAATGATCAATAATGATATAGTAAACTTCCAGACACTGGACCCAACCCAATTTGATTTCATCAAGGGCAGATCATGCCTACTCAGCCTGTTGGACTTCTTTGAGAAGGTCATCAAAGCAATGGATGAGGGCAAGATGGTTTACAATGCCTACCTTGACCTGGGCAAGGCATTTGACACAATACCCCACTCAGGAATTACTGAGAAACTCAAGAGGTTAGGTGAAAACCCGTATGTCACTCAGTGGATAGCCAACTGGTTCACAGACAGGATGCAGGAATTTAAAATTGGGGAGTCCACCTCTACAAAGAGGCCAGTCTCAACTGGAGTCCCTCAGGGATCAGTCATTAGAACACTCCTTTTTGGCATTTACTTCTCTGAAGTCAAGGCCAATGTCAATGATCTCTGACTGACTAAATTTGCAGATGATTACAAATTAGGAGCTGTCACCAACACAGATGTTTTCCAGGAATGGCTGACACAGACAAACAACTGGTGTCAGAGCCATGGACTAAAAGTAAATGCCAAGAAATGCATAATAGTATCCTTTGGAAAGTCATCCACCCCTGGTAACTGTCATATTGTCAACACACCCCCTAGAGTTGACCAAGTAGTCAGGGAATTGGGGACACACCATAGACAGTAATCTAGCTTTTGACAATCATGTGTCTAGTAGTGAGGAAATCATTCTATGTTGCTCAACTTATAAACAAATGTATGGCATGTAGGGCCTGGAAGTCATTGTTCCACTATATTCAGCATTCATCGGACTTACCATTGAGTACATTGCCTCCTTTAGTATGTAGCTAACCAGACATATCCAACAAATGGAACACCCACAGAGGTTCCTCACTAAAAGTATACAGGACATATACTATGCAGACCACTTCAAGGCTCTGTCCCTGTATTCTGTCTACTTGTCTCCTACAGGCTATTTAGTGGAGATGTATGCCTGGCATACATGGCATTGTCAGACCCCACTCTGATGTACCTCCTGCATATCAGAAAAACTAACAGCTCCACCATTACCTGTTCTAAAGACTTAAACCTTGCCTGAGATATAAATAGGACCTGCTGGAGAGACCGTTATGCATCCCATAGACTACCGGTCTCTGGAATAGGCTCCCCATCCATGTAAAGCAGAGTTCCTCCCTAATCCAATTCAAGTGTCCACTATAGTCAGCATTCATCGGACTTACCATTGAGTACATTGCCTCCTTTAGTATGTAGCTAACCAGACATATCCAACAAATGGAACACCCACAGAGGTTCCTCGCTAAAAGTATACAGGACATATACTATGCAGACCACTTCAAGGCTCTGTCCCTAAATTCTGTCTACTTGTCTCCTACAGGCTATTTAGTGGAGATGTATGCCTGGCATACATGGCATTGTCAGACCCCACTCTGATGTACCTCCTGCATATCAGAAAAACTAACAGCTCCACCATTACCTGTTCTAAAGACTTAAACCTTGCCTGAGATATAAATAGGACCTGCTGGAGAGACCGTTATGCATCCCATAGACTACCGGTCTCTGGAATAGGCTCCCCATCCATGTAAAGCAGAGTTCCTCCCTAATCCAATTCAAGTGTAACTTGGACAATTGGATGGTGAACAGGAAATTCATCTCTGGGTTGGCACCTATGTCTCTAATGGACACAGGCAACCTGTAAATGGTTTATATCTCAGGTTCCTGCTTGTAAATGTTTCATCTCCCAAGCCTCTGCTTACACTTATCAAGGATAGCAGAACTTGTCAGAGATTTGGGATGCATAGCTAGGCTTAAAAAGGCCCTTGTGGTCATTAGCCTAGTAAACACCTATGAACCTAAGACAATTACTCTGTTCATGGATAATAGCAGCTTTCCTATGCTCACATCTAGTGTCACGCTGCATGAGTGTTTTCTCACTGCAGAGGTAACTAACTTGTAGATGCACATATGCCTCACTCCAAATTTCCTCCACTTCTATAATGTTTTTATATTCTTGGCACCTACAGTACCTTTCTTGATCACGTTCTGCAGGATGTTCAACACTGTAACCATGTGAATTTGCACTGCTACATCCAAGTGCACATGTGCGGTAGCATTACTTCAGATGGCTGTGCTTTTTAATGCAAAACAGAACATGAAAAATACAGCTATTACAACATGATCATGCAAACACATTAACTGTGTATTTACCATGCTATAATCATGTGATTCTTTGTTGGTAACCTAATTGTCACCATATGTTGTTCCTGCAAGATGGTGGGTCACTCAGTTACTGTCCACCATATACCCACTTTTATCAAGACATGCATGATAAATGTACCAAAGAGGAAAATTATCATATTGCTATATCTGTACTAGTTCAACTGGAACCTACCCATTTCTTATGAACTGTATATCACCATAAATATAAAATTCTAGTGTGTCTATCTTAAACTACTGTTTATATAACACTGCATACCCTTCATTGTTTTATAAATACTATAAATGTAAATAGTTAATTGTGTGTTAGCTATAACTAGTGATTACATTACATGTAAACTCTTGCATTGCTTTTGTTAATACAAATCAAAAATAACCCCTGAGCTTGTGGTATCACACCAGCAAAAGATAGTATGAAGTAATCCAAAAAACAACAAGAGCTGGTGTCAAACGGCCACAAACCAAAAACTGAAATGGTATGCACAAACCAAATGGTGTAGTGAAAGAAACCTTCCACTAAGTCACTTCAGAGCTGACAATAAAATCCAAACTTCCTGGTAGAAAACACCACGCTAATTCAAGCAACAGTCTGAAGAAGCCGCATGGCGAAAGCGCTTACTGTGATTAAAGGAATTATTGCTCCACATTGCTAGAGTTAGCGTGGTGATTTTCTACTTTGAAATTTGGAATTTTTTATCCAGAAAGGACTCATTTCTCCACATTGCTTGAATTAGCGTGGTGTTTTCTACCAGGAAGTTTGGATTTTATTGTCAGCTCTGAAGTGACTTAGTGGAAGGTTTCTTTCACTACACCATTTGGTTTGTGCATACCATTTCAGTTTTTGGTTTGTGGCCGTTTGACACCAGCTCTTATTGTTTTTTGGATTGCTTTTGTTAATGTCATATGATTCATATTATGTTTGTCGTTTAACCTTGTGGACCTTTTATCCCTGGGCCTCCACTGTAAATAGGCTCACCTGGCACAGTGGACCTTCCCAGTAAATAAATGCAAATAAATAAATATCAAGAATGGATACATACAACACTACTGCAGGATACATTGCCACCTATATTTTACATGTAGCTGTCCAGGAGTCTACCACTTGTTTGCTCAAAGCTGCAGTGAGTTAGGCCTTCTGCCCTTCCTCTGCTGTTTTCAAAAAAACTGCTGCGAGGCTACAAAAGATAAAGCTTATTTTCAACTATTTTTTGCACTTCGGATTAACTAAAACAATATTTGCTGCATATCTGTTTAAACTATGCATGTTTTTTTAGACTTAGTGAATTCAATCCTTACCTCTGTTCTGTCCTTATCTCCTTTTTGTTTCTCTGTTTGTTTTGTTCATTTTACTTGTTGCTGTGATTGAAAAACACTAGCATAGAGCTGAATAAGTTTGTGACCTTTGGAGTTTGTAGTACAATCTTTTGTCTAGAGAGGCCTAGCTGTTTCTTCATGGGAGGGGGTGTCATTTTGGTCTGATCTGGCTGGAGTAATTACTACAGGGCTCTGTTTTTTTGATTGAATAATTTGGCTGGTTCCTGTTTCTCTGCCTTAAATAGCCAGTGTTTAAACCAGTTTGTACTTGTTTGCTCAAAGCAGCAATGACTTAGGCCTTCTGCCCTTGCTCTGCTGTTTTTCAAAAACTGCTGTACAACTACAAAAGATAAGTGCTTATTTTAAACTGTTTTCTGCACTTCTGATTAACTAAAACAATATTTGCTGCAACTGTGCAACTGTTTTTTAGGCTTAATTAATTCAATCCTTACCTCTGTTCTGATCTTGTATCCCAGCCATCAGCCAAACTATTGTTGTGGTATTAAACCTTGGTGGCTTTTTAGAAGCTTGCCTCTATTATAAATTTGATATTGGACTCTCTCCACAGTATATATATAGTACCTCTTCTTACTTCATTTTGCTGCTTGGGCTTAGGTGTTCAAATGCATTGATTTGCTGCATTTGTTACTGCTTGTAGGTAGCCTTATTAAATTGATGAAAGTATTCTACTGAATTGTTGCTTTGTTTGAGCTGTATTTCACTGTTGTGATTGTGAGCTAATTTATCACATTTGCACTGTTTTAAATCAATTTACTGATTAACTGCATTTCATTACTGTTTAATAACTGTTTTTCATTGCTATTTACTGCAATTCATTACTGTTTAACTGGATATTACTGCATTTCATTATTGTTTAACTGCATTTTTTCATACCGTGAGTTCTGTTTTTGTTTGTGGTTAATCTGTGCTTTTTGTGAATTTTACTGTGTTCTTAACCTTTAAATTGAGTAGCATAGTCTGGATACAGGTTTGCTGCTGCTGCTGCAGCCGCTCTGTTTTTAACCCTTTGTAAGGCATTCCAGCTACAAATTTTCTCTTAGTAGCACTTGTGTGATCACCTAGTAGTACTACTCTTAGACCCTCCATCCTTTCCCCTCTTAGCTCTCTCTGGCCTTTCTCCCTCAGTTTCTGACAAATATGGATGGACAATTTCCTACTTTTTCTCCTGCCAGCTTGGTTGACATGGGCATCCTGAGATAGTGTAGCAAATGCCTCATTTACACAGACAACCCTCTACTACTACCACCTAAGAACACAATTTGTGAGAGTTACAATTACATTAAGAACCCAGAAACAATGCTGTCTCCCTTACAAGCCAGTATATGTGGCACTGAGAAGGTTCTCAACACAAACATCATACCTCATAGACCATCCACACCTACACAACACACACCCACATATGTGGAGGTACTAAACAAAAACATATCCAAACAAAAGAGAGATCTGAGGCAAAAACACATGTGAACTCCACTGCCCACCACACCACACACCACACATAGTCCGCACACCTGTGTCTTCCAACCACTAAGGCCTAAACATAAACCCACTGTATTAGTTATAGGAGACTCCATTGTGAGACACACAGATGTGACCCTCACCAGTCAGGATAAGGAGAAAGTTATGGTTAGTTTTTGTCAGGTGCCAGAATCCACCATATCACCCATGCACTCAAGTCCCTCAAGTCTCTCAACAACAGGTATTGTTATAACTCTGTCATAGTCCAGGGTGGTGTGAATGACTTGAGACATAGCTCCCTGGACTATATGAAGAGAGACATGATCGAGGTCACTGAATATGTGTCCCAGGCAGGTATCTTCTTAGTCTTAAGCAGCATTCTACTGACACCCAGAATGATGCCTCAATAGCAATGTCTTTTGGCTTTTCCCAGTCAGGGATCACCACAGTGGCTCAAAGGTCAGCTGATTGATTGGCAGTGGATTTTACAAACAGAAAATGACTGGCTTTAACAATTGGCTTAGTTTTTGATGTCATTCCAAAGGGAACCAGTACCTGACCTCAGAAGACATGACTGACAAACAACAATGCTTTGCCAGAGATGGCCTGCATCTGTCTCTCTTGGCCTTTAGGCTCCTAGCAAAGACTCTTGCCTCCCCCATAGTGCCTTTTTTGGTCATGCCACTACCAACATGAACATTTCATCAAAAAGCAAATTAAAGGTCATGCTGCTAAATGATAGGAGTCTAAAGATGAAACTGCACTCATTGCAAGCATTTTTAACCCTGGAAGATGCTTACATTTGTGCAGTCACAGAAACCTGGGTCAAAGCTGCAGAGAGCACCCAGCCATACCAGGTTACTCAACCTATCATAGATTTAGACCCCAAAGTGTGGGCAGCAAAGCAAAAGAAGGTGGAGTTGCAATATATATAAAAGGTATACACACTTCCAGGCTGGTCAAACAGTATGACGTACAGGAGACACTCCATGTGCAGTTAACCATTGACAAGACCCCTATTCAAATCAGAGCTAGCTACAGACCCTCATATTTGACACAACACTGACTCAAGATGCCCATTCCACCTATCTGGACTTCTTCAAATCTATCAAGATTCAACCCTTTACCCTGATCCTGGGTGACTTTAACTATCTAACTATAGACCTGAAGAACTACTCATGCCAAAACACAAATGCTCAGAGATTCCTTAATTTTGTCAATGCAAATGCCTTGGACCAGCTAGTCGACACCCCCACAAGAGGTGAAAATATCTTAGACTTGGTATTAACCAACATGAGTCACCACTGCAGCAACCCTACAGTGTCATCTTCCCTGGTAAAATACAACCACAAAGCAGTCACTTTCAAAGTCACCATCTCCCCCCAACACCCCCCCCCCAGCTAGGGCCAAACAAAAAAAAAAACTTCTTCAAAGCTGATTGCAACCTCCTGAGGGAAGGTATAAACAGCTTCACAGCCCCCTCCCCCTCCATAAGAACTGGCACATATATCCAAACCTACACCAAAGTACTATACGAGCATTTATATAGCTGCATTGAATCACGAATACCAAACAAGCCAAAATCATCCTCCACCTGAAGGAAGAGTAAACCTGTCTGGTGGATATGGGCAATAAATAAACTCTATAATAAAACGAAAAAATTGCTGTCCAGGACCAAGAAGGAGCAGGTGCCTAATTGGAAGCAATCTTGCTTTAGCCTGAACAAGCAAATAAGAGCACTTGTGAAATACTCCAAAACAAACTTCGAGTCCAAACTGGTCACATCTACTAAAGACAATCATAAGGCCTTCTTCACATATGTCCACAATTTCAAAGAAAGCACTCAGATCTGCTCAGAACTGGTGGTCAAGGACAACACATACACAAATGCTGGCAGACAGGTTCAGTGAAAACTTCACCCCTCTGTCCCCCCATCAGCAAATCAGGACATCCCCAGCACCTGACCCCCTCCCCCTATCTCTAGGGACCAAGTATCACTGACCTCTCAAAGGCAAAAGAATACATCCTCCATGGGACCTGATAACATCCCAGACTACATCCTACATGAACTCAGGAAGGAACTTGCAGCAACATTAGACACCCTATTCAACCAAAGCCTGAGTACCGGATTCATCCCAGCCAAGTGGAGGACAGCCACTGTCATCTCTTTGCATAAAGGTGGAGCATCCACTGATCCAGGAAATTATAGACCCATCAGTCTAACTAGCATGATCTACAAGGCCATGGAGCAGACTATCATGGAACTCATTAACAAGGACATTGGCAACCTCCAAACACTCGACTGTCCCATAGTTTGGTTTCATCAAGGGGAGATCATGCTTGTTAAATTTGGTTGACTTCTTTGAGACAGTCACCAAAGCCACGGATGAGGGGAAGAAGGTGCACACAGCTTACCGTGACCTGGCCATAGTCTTTGATACTATTCCCCACTCAGATATAATAGATAAACTCTCTCAGCTAGTCATCAATCTGTATGTTATCAAATGGGTAGCAAACTGGTTCACTGATAGAACCCACTGATAGAACCCACCTCAAAATAGGGGAAGCCACCTCAATCAGTAGACCCATAACAAGACTGTACCCTACCAATCAGTGTTGGGGTCTCTGTTGTTTGAGACATACTTGTCTGTGGTGCAGGCCAAAACCAGTGGGCTACGGCTGAGAAAGTTTGCAGATGACTGCAAGCTGGGTGGTGTCACCAATTCCCCTAGTGATGTGAACATCCTCCAAGAGGGTCTCACCCAAACAAATGACTGGTGCCAAAAACATGGCCTCAAACTGAATGTCAAAAAATGCATCATCATCCCCTTTGTGGAGGGTGATGTCCCCACAAATTATCACATTAATAATAATGTCCTAAGCATGCAATCAGTCATGAGGGACTTGGGCACCTAGGTTGATAGCAAACTGACTTTTGACCATCATATTTCCTCTGTTGTACTGAAAACTTTCTACATGTCCCGCCTCATTAGTAAGAGTATCTCATCCAGGGACAAGGTGGTCATAACATCCCTGTATTCTTCCCTTATGAGATCCATTATTGAGTACAGTTCCACTGTCAGCTTGCACCTCACAAAGCACATACAGCAGCTGGAGAGGCCACAGAGGTTTCTCACCAGTAGAATCCAGGGCCTCAAACACCAGCCCTACACAGATAGGCTAAATCCCTGTCACTCTAATCAGTCTCATAGAGACTCCTCAGAGGTAACCTCTGTCTGGCATACAAAGCAATCTCAGACCCCGCCTTGATGGGACTGCATGTCTGCAAGTCAAGCTCCACTCAAGTAAAGCACATGGATGACATCAATCGGTTCTGTGACATTAATAGGACTTGTTGGCAGGACAGATTTGTGTCCTAGGGACTCCCCCTTCTGTGGAAAAAACTCCTCTCTATGTCAAGCAGAGTACCTCATTAACCCTTTTTAAGTGCAACCTGGACAACTAGATGGGGAACAGAAACTATACCCCAGGGATTCCACCTGTTTCCCTGCTGGACATGGGCTAGATTCTTGGCTAGGCTTGTAAGGGCCTCAGGGCCAATAGCCTAGTAACTTCCTATGATCCTATGACCAATACTCTTTGGTCCCTGCACTGATCTGCAATATGAACATCACTACCAACTAGACAATAGTGTCAGTTGACATTAAGGAATGTATTTTGGACTTCATCAAATGTTGTAGTTATAAAAGTGTATTATTAACATGTAACAGCCTCTGGTTCTTGAGATGTCTGTTTTCAAATTATCTTCTCAAATTATCTGGGTTGTCCCCCATTCTACCTAGCCAGTTGAGAAATGTTTCTTCCAGTGGTACTATCCGAGGTGAGCAACCAGCTATTATCATTTTCAACTGGTTGAGTGTGTGGGCCCATTTCTTCCTCCCACTCCATATGTCAGGGCAGACCATAGGTAATCTGGTCGTCTAAGTCAAAAGGCTATATGGTGCCCCCCCTGCCCTACTGCACATCCCATCCTGGCTTACTCACAATATATAGATGAAGCTATATGGTTTCCAGATGCTCCGAGGTACAAAAAAATAACCTTTTCATACAGCAATTGCCTGAACAAAAAACATGATCAGAGAAAGAAAACTAGCTTTACTCAACTTTTTTCCTACATCCTTTTAATACATCTCAGCTGACCGAGACTAGAGTGTAATAACTGCAGTGAAAATAACTGTATTAAGCTGGAGGCCTGGGGGTCATTAGGCCCTGAGAAGCCAGAAGGTTTCTATATGCACTGAGATGCATTTTAGAATCTTTTTAACAAACTTGTTGTGCAGTGATTGAACAAAAAACATGCCCCAGGATTCATTAACAATTGTGTAGGCTTCGCACTAAACCTACACGATGAAAGCATGTTAGCACAATGTGCTAACTGAATATGCATGCTGCTCATCACACCTACACGTTTGCAAGCACCTTTTTGTGGCCAGCAATAGAGTTTGCAGCCATGGAAAGGTGCTTGCAAGCATGAACACAAAATGTAAACAAAACATCTCACTTAATGGCAAAACTGAGATAAAAACACACACTGTAGTCCAGCAATATTATGGGCAAGTACTGTGAAAGAATACTGAAGGAGGTGAAGCAAAATGGGGAAATTGTACACAAATAAGTGTTTTATACAGCATAATTAATTAATATGGAAGGGGAAATGGGTAATGTATACTCATATACCACAGGCAAATGTACTGAAGTGTCAAAGAAGCATGTATAACTAAATACTACAATATTGATGTAATGATAATTAATGTCAATGACAATATCGGAGTTATGTACATAAATAAAAATGGAAATGCTAACAAAAGATGTGATAGGGATATAAAACTGCAGTGTAACAAGGGGGGGGGGAGTGAAATGTGATATACATGTTAATAAAATGCTGAGCTGAGATAACAGCAAAGACAGAAGATCCATTATATGATGAATGCATAGACAGCAGTTATTGCGCATAAGATGTATACACAGAGAATTTATGGATGCAAGACAACACTACTGCAGTAAACTTCACCTCAGCATGTATGCACAAGGTCTAATGGACCTTACAGCTGCAATGTCAGGTGCATCAGAAATGGACATGTGTTTGCAAAGAAATAAAGATGACACCCACAGAAAAGGAGTAAAACTTCTAGGAACATGTACTTTAACACTTAGGAGCATGTAATAGACAAGCAAGTGCTATATAGTCATGTAAATTGTAATTTAATAACGCACAGCATACATAACTGGCAAATGACAACAGAGATCAGACGACGTCATGATTTCAAGTTTTCCATTGCTGATTTGCAAACATCTGAGACATTGTTATACTGGACATGTTCACATGGAATTATAGGTCACAGTGGCATAACAGCAATTCAAAAGCAACACACAAGAAAGTGTTGTAACAAAGGGCCGGTCACATTTTCTTATGGTCTGGCAGCATCCCATACAGTAAGAAATGTTTATGGAATCCCTCATTTGCCATTAAGCTGTATAGCGATAAGAAAACAACTGCAGTGATAAAGAAATGTCCACACAAAGCCATGCAACACAGAACATAATTATCTTGGGAATATGTAATACCTGTGAGCATTGAATGACATAATAAACATTCAAATCATGTCATTTTTGAACATATGCCAGGAGAGATACCAGAAAAATGTATAACAATCATGGACACCACAGAAAAATGCATATCAGTCATGTCATGAAGAACACTCTTGAAGGGCTTACAGCACTTTCCTATAATAAGGTGTATGGATGACCTACCTTGTAGGACAAGGTCTGTAAAAGTTGGCCCTCTGAGTGTGCCGTAACTATTGTCTCTGTGTAAGCCACTGCTATCTGACAGACAGATAGTACCAGATTCAAACCCCTGTCTATTATACTAGGTTGTCTCCAGACCTCTGTACTGACTGCATGTGCCACATCAGATAGCAATGGAGGCTGTCACAAATAACTGAAGTGAATGTGAGCATTAAGAAAGGAGCTATGAATATAATACAAACAGCTGGATCTAGTCAGAATGATGGAAAGGAGTTCCACGTTACTGTCCACACAACAGTAAGCAGTACAATATCAATCCTTCTTTGACAAGGAAGCTGTTTCTATCGTGTAGTACATGCACTGTCCCAGAACTGAACTACAGTTTATATGTGCAGGTATGTTATACAAGCTATTACTTAATGCATGTGCCACAGGGGCACTCATAGCATGATATGTGCAAATAACCATTTCCCTTCCATGCAGTCACAACCTATCATGATATATCATTGTTCAACATAAAAACTGGATAAGAATAACTAGATACAGTGTTGTTTATGTAATGTCAGTATAGTCATATAAAGACAGCAAGCTGTGTGACTCTACTGACTATTGACAAACCTAAAGCAGTGCAGTGGAAGTCTTAACACAACTGTGATATTCCCCTATGCTAATGTATTACATTAGATGCTATGTGTTGTAAACAAAGTCATCCAATATGCTGATGACTTGACATTAATCTGCTCCTCTCCTTCCCTCCAAGAACTGCAATTACAAACACAGGCCTCCCTCCTTTTCATAGCAGAATGTCTTACTAACTCTCAACTAATACTCTTGTTCTTCTTTCGGCTTTTCCTGGTTAGGGGTCACCACAGCGGAACGCCGGTCCGCTAATGATTGGCAGTAGATTTTTATGCTGCCGAGGTGCCAGCTCGGAGCCCAGCCTTCAACGAAGGCACACCTATTTACGCACGACTTTCAAATGCCACTCACCCATGGGGAGGACATGCAGACTCTACACAGAAGGCGCTCCAGCCGAGAATTGAACAGGAGAACCTCTTGCTGTGTGGCGACAATGCTACCTCTGCACCACCATGGCTCTTAACTCTCAACTAATACTAAACCCCAATAAAACCAAACTTCTCATATTCCAGCCTACTAATCACTCCACTGCCCTACCCATGTTTGCTATCACATCTAATGATAAAACAACTATCTCTCCTGTCACTCACACCAAACTTCTAGGGGTTGAGATGGACTGCAACATGAAATTTGACACTCACAATTTACTCACCATAAAGAAAGTACATAAAACATTGGGGGCACTGTATAAAAACAAACAATTCCTCCCAATCAGCACCAGGGCTAAAATAGCACAAACACATTTTATCTCTGCACTTCTATATGCCTCCACTAGCTTCACCAATATTAGAAAATTAGATATAACCAAACCTGATGCCTGCTATCATGTCACAAAGGAATTATTACTTCATAACATTTAAATAACCCAAATGAAGAACCCAGACAACTTATTTAAGCAGAATGGATGAACAGAGAGAGACAGAGACAGAGACAGAGACACATGCAGAGAGGGACAGCAACACTATTGTATGTGGGACATACAGGAACGCTGTATGGTGTGTTACTATTAAAGCAGCATTAATTTGTCATGCTCTATACAATAAAATGCTTGCTATATGGGCAAATAAGGGTAGGAGATTGCAACAAACATGAAGACATACTCAGGATAAAGTAATAAATCTCCCTGTTGGGGCTGCAGTGTTTTTGCAAATGGTGTGTTGCTGCACTATTCAAATGGTATGTTAATGAAATGTTATGTTTGGAGAGAAATACAGATGGTCGCAATTAAATATATGGTAGGAATATGAAATGCCATAAATTAATTGATGTACAGCTATAACTGAACCCATGACACTATGCAAAAATATCAACCTACAGACAGGGTAATTATCTCAACATGGCATGTAAGTACTCCCATTTTACTACATCCAGCAGCCTAAGAACTATTACATTAAATGTATCACAGTACTACCTTTATTTTGTATTCCTGTAGCACAGAGCATTTACACACATTTGTGTGAAAGTAACATGACTACTGCAGATCACACTGAAGTCATCATCTTATGCAATATGAAGTAAAACAGCATTAAGTGTCATTCAGCATTGCTGCCCTATGCCACACTCTACACAAATTCCAAGGACATAAAGTAAAGACTTTTCCATGGGCCATTTCTGACCATATATATTGTGTGTGAATTTATTTTTTGACTAGATTAAATGTGCGAAAAAGGAGTGAATAGGACAATGGTGAAAATAGGTTGGCAAGCAAAGGATAGGACACAGGGGGAAATAATACAGGAATTTGCAGGTGGGTCATGGGAGAGCGCAATAGCGATCCACTTCTTCACAACATAAATGCACAATTATACACACAATTTCATGACTTTGGACAGTCACCACACCAGTGATGAGTGGCAACAATATAATAATATTGTATGGCCAACTGGACCATATTAAGTGTGTCTGGATGATCATTAATGCCAAATCAAGTGTGTCTGGGTGATCATTAATGCCATATTATTTTTGGGTGGGAGAGGTGCCCATTTTTTATTATTATTTGGTAGAGACAAGAATGTTGGGAAAGGTGCTTAGGAATGAGAGGTTAGGCAGGTAGGGCAGGTTAGAAAGCATGCACAGACATACAGGACATACAAGATAGACAGGGATGGTGATGGAGACAAAAGGGTGGGTGACACCATGATTCGACATAGGTAGTTAGGTAGGTAGGTAGGGGACATTGGAGGTACACTCACATCCAGCTTGAGAAGAGTGAGAATCTAGTCCTCACCTTCAGAACTGTTATCACTATCTCCTGCAGAAGATCCCTGTGTCAGTGCCAGATGTGGCATCTTCTTTGCAATCTGACACAGGAGCTTTTCAAACCTGCCAATAGATGCACTGAGGCCCTTCTTCATGATATCCTCCACCAGTCCTGTGAGCTCCTTCCAGGTTACAAAACCACCATGTCCACTGGTACTGTTTCCAGAGGGTACCACTGCATCAGCAGCCAGGACAGAGCTAACTGACCCAGTTGGAGAAGGTAGGACAATGCTTGTGGAAGCAATACTGACAGACTGTGAACCTGAAGTGCTGGGTGTCTGTGTTGCTATCTGTGGAGGTATGGAGGGGGCTGAGCCTTGCTGGTTGGTCTACCTCACTGCACTGTTGATCATTTATTTTTTAGCAGTAATGTATGGAACCAGCAGATTGTTCATAAATTATACCCCCCCAATAAATAAATAAATAAATAAATAAATAAAGAGAGAGAAAGTGTGGAGGGAGACAAAAAATATATAATTATAGATGTGGCATGTCATAGTACTGTATTATTCAATAACATTTATTTGGCAATACAAAAACAATTGCAATAATTTACTACTTTATACCTTTGCCCCATCTATATGTGACGGAAAGATATTAATGTGTCATAAAATAAACAAATCTCACTGCTATGATGTAGGAAATAGCAGGCTTTAATTCTTTACGACTGAAGAGACATATGCAGTCAAATGTAATAATTATAATGACCACAACTGGCTTCTTTCTGACATGTTATTGCTATTAATATTTTATAAATAGTTATCCAGTAATAAAAAATAATTGCTGCTTCTCAGTACTGAACTCACACACAGTTAAAATTCTGCACTCATTGCCTAATGTAAGCAGCAAGAGTTATTGGGGAAGTCATGCATGCTTGACATGAAGGCTGAGGTATGCCTGCTCAAGATGCTACTGACTGAGGGAATGAACAGAAATTTCTGACTTGAATTTGGACCTGAGTCATACTTACCCTGTGCCTTACTGAGGCAAGTTAATCTCTCCTGGTGCACCCCATGGTTTGCAGCTATTACATCTGCAGCTGTACAGTTGTTGTTGTCTTTCGGCTTTTCCCAGTTAGGGGTTGCCACAGCGGAACTCTGGTCTGCTAATGATTGGCAGTAGATTTTGAAGAATGCCGAGGTGCCAGCTCAATGTTCAACCTTCAATGAAGGCACGCCCATTTACACATGTCTTTCGAATGCCCCCCAACCACGGGGAGGACATGCAGACTCCACACAGAAGGCACTCCATGCACTCCAGCCAAGAATCAAACGGGAGAACCTCTTGCTGTGAGGCAACAATGCTACCACTGCACCGCCGCGATATCTGCAGCTGTACAGTACAGAAAGACTGTCTGTGATATGGCATTAATGATCTAGCCAGCCAGCACAGGTACTCGTTATGCCTTCATATATATTTAATTTCTATCTGCAGCCGTACAATACAGAAAGAAATTAAATATATATGAAGGCATAACGAGTACCTGTGTTGGCTGGCTAGATCATTAATGTCATATCACAGACAGGTGATGGGTCAGTATACTTATACAACTGAGAGAGAGAGGTTTGCAGTCCTAAACTCAGCCTCGCATCATCTTAGCAGGTCCTGTTTGCACTTCTTAAGGCCACTATCATGGTGATGACATTGTTCTTGAGTGTAATGAATTCCAGTAATACTGGGGACAGCTTTGGCTAAGCTATTCCAAGCCTCAGCCTTATACTTGACCCGGGATAATCTCCCTGCAGCAGCCTACAGCTTCATGAGGAGTCACACAAATATTATGGACTCCTCAGCACACTGCCTTTCTTCTCTAAATTTAGCACCACTCTCAAACTTACCAGCCATGTCTGCAAAAGTGAGGCTAACAAAATATTTCTGAATTGGTACCAAATTCAGATCTCGTGAGTTACTGGTTGTGCTCAAAGAAGCACAGCTTTGCCATCTGCATTTGTGAAATTGAAAGCAGACAGATTCCTTAGCAGACAAATTGACACTACTCACATCACATGGCAGTAAAGATGTTCATTCATGGCATTGAGCTTTGCCATGAGTGATGAAACTAATGACACAGTTTTCAGTATTCAACAATGAAATGCTTAATCACCTGGCTTTTAACCCTTGCAGTTTGGAATGAGATAGAGGATGAATTGTGACACATTGTGATGTGGGGGCTTACAAAATTGCTGTACCAGCTGGAATCAGACCCATGGGATAAAGTATGCAAAAACTGAAAGTTAGCTTATTAACTGACATTGCCGCAGGAGAACTACCTTTTAAGCATGGAAATTAGACATATAATAATTTCAGAATAAATGGAGATACACTTCAGAGAGACCTGCATGTGTGTGATTTTAATTAGTTATGTGAATGCATTCTTACGTAAAAGTCAGCATTTATGTTTGTAAATAGATTTCAGATGGATGCATTTGTATGAGCTGAGTAATATAGGTTGGGGTATGTTTCACACAGATCTCACAAGACATACCTGTCCAAGCACATAGGTAGCATATTTGATGTGTCATGATAATTCTAACAAAAGTATTGTGGCCATCATACTGCTGCAAGTGAATTTTATATTAAATATCATTGTTATGTTTATGAAATTGGAGACATATTACCTTGTAGTTATATGTGAAACAGTAATGATATATGCTAAACAGAAACGTTTACTTATGCAAGCATTATTGATGCATTGCTTGCAAGAAACATGTTTAACATTATCATTTTTTTTATTTTTACAGTCCTAATCAAAATGTTGTGAGAGGTGTGATTCTTACACCCTTTGTAAACGTATCTTTTAGCTGGATTTGAACCTTTAGTCATCAGTGTTCACCAAACTTCAACTTTGTGCCATATAGATAGGTAAATAATGGTGGATTTTCTCCCTGCAGTACTGTCCAGAGTACTGAGGAAAATACACCATTGTCAGGCCTGTGTGTGCTATATACGGCAGCCTAAACTAAATATTTCACTCTTTTCCTTAGCCAAGCGAGTTCGCATGCTACTGCTGCTCATCTTATGTTATGATTCAAGACAAACAGGCAGGATAGTTTATGCTTTATTATATAGAAACGCATCAGGATGGATAGCAGCGACATAAAATATAAACAAACTGATTAACTGACAGACCATTACATACATGCATACATCTCAACAACTCTCTACAAAATGGCAGTCTGGCTCGCATGTGCTTAGTATTTATACAGATGTGTAAGCCCATGGAAAGTTTTTTCACATCAGGATGGATAGCAGCAACATAAAATATAAACAAACTGATTAACTGACTGACCATTATATACATGCATGCTTACATCTCAACAGCTCTCTACAAAATGGCAGTCTGGCTCACACATTCTCAGTATTTATACAAATGTCCCTCTTTAGTGAATTGCTCATAATAAAATGACATTTGAAAAAGACATAATTATACAGACATTGAGAAATAAATACAATATTCATGTCCAAGTCGCTGTTTATCTAGAACATGGTCTGGAAATGCAACCTGATCTAGTGATATAGCATTTAGGACTGGGTTTAGCAACAGGGATAGTCATTGGTGAACAACATGTTTCATGAGTTTTGGGAATCTTCTCAGGAACAGGGATATTTGCTGGAATGTCTTCTGAACTGGAACACTAAATAACTCACTTTGATTTCTAGAGTCTTTTTCACAGGCAAAATGCTGCAATACAGTCTCAGGCACTAGTACCAAATGTTTCTGATTCTGCCTAAATTCAACTCCTTGTGATTCCAATGTATGATCTCTGCTGTGTACATATACTTTTCATGACTCCTATCCGATCAAAACGTTTGGACATCTGCATCCTCACTATCTCCCCTTCTTGTAAGGGATTGAGTGGTTTTCTGGACTTATCATAATAAGACTTCTGGGAAAAATGCCTTTTCTTAAGCTGAGCTCTCACTGCTTTGTTGTTCTTATCACAGAGAACCAACAGATTGCTAATGATTGATAGTGTGGTTCTGGTTTGTCTTGACAAAAGTCTTTGTGCAGGTGAACCAAGATGTTTATCACAAGGAATATTTCTGAGATTTAGCAGGTTCGGAAAAACATCACTATTGTCTCATTTCAACTTCTCTAATAACTGTTTTGTACTTTGAACTGCACATTCTGCTAAACCATTTGACTGTGGGTACCCAGGGCTACTCATAACATGGATAAAGTCCCACTCTTCAGCAATTCTCTTGAACTGCTGGCTTGTATTCTGTGTACCCTTGTCAGAAATAATTTTGTGTGGACTACCATGGACTGCAAAATGACACTTTAACTTAGCAATGACAGTACTGGATACTAGATTAGGAAGTAGGTCAATCTCAAAACAATTTGAATAAGAGTCTATTAACACCAAGTAATGCTGACCATTACATTCAAAAATGTCTGTAGCTACTGTCAACCAAGGTATTCAGGAATCTGGTTTAGCTGAAGTTGTACTTTCTGTTGATGTGGCTTAATACTATTAAATGCAGAACAAGATGAAAGTACTCTCAATATTCTTTGACATAGAAGGCCAAAATACTACCCCGCTTCCCTTCTTTTGGTAAAATGGTCACTATACAAGATGGTAAAGTACTCTTGTTGTAAGGATTTTGGAACACTCACTTTTTAATCCTTCATGATAATACTATTGTCAAACAAAATCTCATCTCTGTAAGAAATATATGGTAGCAGATCTACTGGTAAACAAATTTGCTTTGGCAGCCATCCTCAACTGATGAAGTGGTTGAGGTTCTGAAGAATTGGATCTGAGGCTGTGTGACTTGTAAGCCCATCAAGATGTCTGGAAGAAAAATTTCTCTCTTCCTTGACTTCAAAATCAAGTTGCTCATTGTCATGCTGTTCAGTGCTATTTGTGGAAGTTTGCCTTTTGTGTAGACAAGATTAAAATTATACTTTTGCAAATTCAACATCATGTATTGCAATCTGGCAGGAGCTGTATGCATAAGCTTTCTCAAAGTAGCGACTAGAGATTGGTGATCTGTTTCAATTCGAATAGGTTGGCCATAAATATAATCATAGAACTTTGAACATGCAAACAGAATTGCCGAGTGTTCTTTGTCTATCTGGACATACTGTATCTTGGTCTGGTTTAGAGTTCTGCATGCATAGGCTACCCTCTTGAAGAATGACTGCACCAAGACCAAATTTTGAAGCATCACAAGAAAGAGTTACTAATTTGTAAATATCATAGTATCTGAGAACTGGTGGACTGGCAATTCTCTGTTTCAGGAGAGCAAATGCTCTTTGGTGTTGTTCTAACCAGCACAAGGATACATCTTTGCATGTCAACTCTCTGAGCGGTGCTGAAAGTTGGCTCAAGTCTAGAATGAACTTGCCTAGGTAGTTAATCATGCCAGGAAAACATTGTAGGGCTTGAACATGGTCTGGAGCTGGCATCTAAATAATTTCTGTTTCCTTAGAAGGATCTGGTCATAAGCCTGAACTGGTAAACAAATGAACAACATAAGTAACTTCTTGTAGCCTAAATCTGCACTTCTGAGAATTCAGCTTAGGATTCACTTCACATGCTCTTTCCAGAACTTTATTGAAGTTTTTGTCATGCTCGACTTCACCATTAGCTCCAACTAGAATATCATCTACTGTAATAACATGCAGATATCCAGAAAACAATTATTCTATGGCACATTGGAAGGTTTCACTGGCAGAATTTATGCCAAATGGCATTCTTAAAAATCTGTACCTGCCAAAAGGAGTACTGAAAGGGGTTAACAAAGAAGATTTTTGGTCAAGCAAAATTTGCCAAAATGAACTTTTTGCATCAAAAACAGAAAAAAAAAACTGTGGCATTTTGCATAAGAGTAGTGACTTCTTCAACTGTACACATTGAAAGATGAAGTCTTTTCAGTGCTTTGTTTAAATCTCTTGGATCAATACATATTCTGATATCATCAGAGCTTTTCTTATGAGCTACTACCATGGAAGATACCCATTCAGTTGGTTCATCAGCTGGACAAATCAAACCTTGCTGCACTATTTTATCTTGCTCACCATTGACTCTGCTCTGCTCTGCATAGCTACTGGAACTTTCTGGGCTGGTCTGACAACTGGGCTGACTTCAGGGTCTAACTTCATTGAGTACACAACTGGGAGTTTACCTAGTTTGTCTTTGAAAAGATCAGCATAGGTACAGAAAATAGACTGGACAAAATTAGAACAATTGTCTTTTAAGCTTACATGGTGGGCTTCTTTATTAAATTAAAGTAGTACAAACTGTCTCTGAGGCCTAATAATGACTGCATGTGCCTTTTAACTATGCAAAATTACAAGTCATAGCTGTTCCCAGCAGAGTAACATGAAAGCACTACTGAACGTTCTGTTTGAACTTCTTCATCACCATAAGCAACAAGCTTCACACACTTTTCCAAATCAAGATTCTCACCAGCACATACTCTAGCAAATGTTTCTGCTGACATAACATTGCACTTTGAACCTGTGTCAACTTTGAGCTCTATGGGTCTTCCATTTATCCGAATAGTACAAAATAATTCATTCTTTGCCCATAAATCTACTGCATTGACTGTTTCATTAAATGCAGAAACACCATCAACATAAAAAGTAGGGGCACAGCTTTCTAATTGATCAACTTGTCTCTTTGAATGTTCTCTTTTAATAAAAGAATGTGTCTCTTTGATTTACAAAATCTTTGGAAGTGGTTAAACTTTTTACATCAGTGGCATTGCTGACCAAAAGCTAAGCACTTTTTTCTTTTATACAAATGATTAACACCACAAGTACGACAGCTGTCTATAAGGTTGGGTGAGGGAACATGCTTTGAGTTTGCTAACTCACCCTTGTGCTTCACTGAGACTGTGCATGCTCTGGAATTTGCTAGAAAGCTATGGGGTTTACCAGGGACTGTTAAAGGGTTGACAGTTGCTGCCATGTACTTGGGCCTGTTTGTTTTAACCATGTGTGGCATACAATCAACATTAGCACTAGAAGATACTGGAAGCATGAATTTCTCATTTGTAAGCATATTTGTGTGCTTTTTTGAGCTTATATATCTGACAAATCTCAGTGGTCTTATTCAAAGTTAAATTACTGTCATGAAGCAAAATCTTTCTCACAGCATCATCTTTAATACCACACACAAGTCTGTCTTATATCAACTCATCCCTTAAATCACCAAATCTGCACATTTTAGTTTTGTTTGTCAAGTCAGTTATATATGCTGCAAAAGTTTCACCAGGCTTTGATCCCTTGTGTAAAATAAGTGCCTTTCCATCATAATATTCATTTGGGGGGTTACACATTTCTCTAAATTTATGTTTTAAGTACTTGAGGACTTCCCTTGTTTCAGCCTGTACCACTATATGATGGTTTCCCCTCTCCTGCAAACACAGCAGGTGCATTCACAAATGAGTGCTCTCTTTCAGTGTCCTCTGAACCAGCTAAATTAAGGAGAATAAATGCCTTTGTACATGCATCTTCATCAGAAAATGCAGCTTGTGTGAAAGTATCATACTCTTGCTCAAACACTCTCCAGTTCTTTGCAATATTATTATCAAATACAAGCAGACCAGGTTTTCAAAATCCTTCATCCATGCCAACAAAGTATACTTAAACACACTGCAAATATGGCCCTTGTAATTATGTATGGACATGCATTCAGACCAGGTGCATGTAATAACATTCAAATGCACAATAAACTCTTCAAAATAATGTACTTGTGAATTAACTGTACTGTAATCTTGCGAATGCTCTGTAGACCTCGGATATCTCAAATAGCTTTAATTAATGTAAAAAGGTAGCACATAGCGAAAAAATGTGGTTGTTTTCATTATGTTATACATTTTATGTGATTCAGACATTATTTAAACATTTGTGTAACTATTTTGAATATTTTTATCAATATGTCACAGTTTTGGACATATTGCTTAATTAGAAATTTGTTTTGAGCATTCTGAGTGCTTCATTTTATATTTTTTGAGTAAGAAATAATTTAAGCAAGTTTTAGTACCTGGAATTCATTTCTGACCTGTTTTGTGAGTTGTATGTGCAGTAGGGATGATCCATTCCTCTATATTCCCACAATATTAACTGGGTGCCTCTTGGTCTTGATTCTGGATCCCACGTCTGACAAAATGTTGCTCATCCTATGTTATGATTCAAGACAAATAGGTGGGGTAGTTTGTTTATATTCTTTATTATATAGAAACACATCAAGATTGATAGCAGTAACATAAAATATAAATGAACTAATTAACTGACAGACCATTACATACATGCATGCTTACATCTCAACAGCTCTCTACAAAATGGCAGTCTGGCTCGTACATGCTCACTATTTATATACATGTGTAAGCTCATGGAAAGCTTCTTAAAGGTGTACATACATACTGCTCTACAGCTACCAAGTCAAGATCAAATGAAAATGACAAAAAAAAAAAAATTACATATTGGGAATAATATGATATGTAAACAGGATTGGAACAATTCTTCATGTACCTTATTTCTCTCGGTTCATATCAGGTACACCTTGTGCTACACAGATAGTTATGCAATAGGTGACATTTCTCCACTCAGTACTGTCCAGTGTGCTGAGGAAAGCACATGGTTGCTAGGCATGTTTGCATTACATAAGGTAGCTTAAACTAATTTTTTTCATTTTTTTTCCCCCTCAGGTAAGGAACCATGTTTGCTTGCTGCCAAGCGGAAAGCAAATGCAAATGAAAATGACTATATATATATATATATATATATATATATATATATACACACATATATATATATATATATATATATATATATATATATATATATATATATATTACATATTGTGTATAATTGCAACATGAAAGCACTACTGAACGTTCTGTTTGATCTTCTTCATCACCATAAGCAACAAGCTTCACACACTTTTCCAAATCAAGATTCTCACCAGCACATACTCCAGCAAATGTTTCTGCTGACATAACATTGCACTTTGAACCTGTGTCAACTTTGAGCTCTATGGGTCTTCCATTTATCCGAATAGTACAAAATAATTCATTCTTTGCCCATAAATCTACTGCATTGACTGTTTCATTAAATGCAGAAACACCATCAACATAAAAAGTAGGGGCACAGCTTTCTAATTGATCAACTTGTCTCTTTGAATGTTCTCTTTTAATAAAAGAATGTGTCTCTTTGATTTACAAAATCTTTGAAAGTGGTTAAACTTTTTACATCAGTGGCATTGCTGACCAAAAGCTAAGCACTTTTTTCTTTTATACAAATGATTAACACCACAAGTACGACAGCTGTCTATAAGGTTGGGTGAGGGAACATGCTTTGAGTTTGCTAACTCACCCTTGTGCTTCACTGAGACTGTGCATGCTCTGGAATTTGCTAGAAAGCTATGGGGTTTACCAGGGACTGTTAAAGGGTTGACAGTTGCTGCCATGTACTTGGGCCTGTTTGTTTTAACCATGTGTGGCATACAATCAACATTAGCACTAGAAGATACTGGAAGCATGAATTTCTCATTTGTAAGCATATTTGTGTGCTTTTTTGAGCTTATATATCTGACAAATCTCAGTGGTCTTATTCAAAGTTAAATTACTGTCATGAAGCAAAATCTTTCTCACAGCATCATCTTTAATACCACACACAAGTCTGTCTTATATCAACTCATCCCTTAAATCACCAAATCTGCACACTTTAGTTTTGTTTGTCAAGTCAGTTATATATGCTGCAAAAGTTTCACCAGGCTTTGATCCCTTGTGTAAAATAAGTGCCTTTCCATCATAATATTCATTTGGGGGGTTACACATTTCTCTAAATTTATGTTTTAAGTACTTGAGGACTTCCCTTGTTTCAGCCTGTACCACTATATGATGGTTTCCCCTCTCCTGCAAACACAGCAGGTGCATTCACAAATGAGTGCTCTCTTTCAGTGTCCTCTGAACCAGCTAAATTAAGGAGAATAAATGCCTTTGTACATGCATCTTCATCAGAAAATGCAGCTTGTGTGAAAGTATCATACTCTTGCTCAAACACTCTCCAGTTCTTTGCAATATTATTATCAAATACAAGCAGACCAGGTTTTCAAAATCCTTCATCCATGCCAACAAAGTATACTTAAACACACTGCAAATATGGCCCTTGTAATTATGTATGGACATGCATTCAGACCAGGTGCATGTAATAACATTCAAATGCACAATAAACTCTTCAAAATAATGTACTTGTGAATTAACTGTACTGTAATCTTGCGAACGCTCTGTAGACCTCGGATATCTCAAATAGCTTTAATTAATGTAAAAAGGTAGCACATAGCGAAAAAATTTGGTTGTTTTCATTATGTTATACATTTTATGTGATTCAGACATTATTTAAACATTTGTGTAACTATTTTGAATATTTTTATCAATATGTCACAGTTTTGGACATATTGCTTAATTAGAAATTTGTTTTGAGCATTCTGAGTGCTTCATTTTATATTTTTTGAGTAAGAAATAATTTAAGCAAGTTTTAGTACCTGGAATTCATTTCTGACCTGTTTTGTGAGTTGTATGTGCAGTAGGGATGATCCATTCCTCTATATTCCCCCAATATTAACTGGGTGCCTCTTGGTCTTGATTCTGGATCCCACGTCTGACAAAATGTTGCTCATCCTATGTTATGATTCAAGACAAATAGGTGGGGTAGTTTGTTTATATTCTTTATTATATAGAAACACATCAAGATTGATAGCAGTAACATAAAATATAAATGAACTAATTAACTGACAGACCATTACATACATGCATGCTTACATCTCAACAGCTCTCTACAAAATGGCAGTCTGGCTCGTACATGCTCACTATTTATATACATGTGTAAGCTCATGGAAAGCTTCTTAAAGGTGTACATACATACTGCTCTACAGCTACCAAGTCAAGATCAAATGAAAATGACAAAAAAAAAAATTACATATTGGGAATAATATGATATGTAAACAGGATTGGAACAATTCTTCATGTACCTTATTTCTCTCGGTTCATATCAGGTACACCTTGTGCTACACAGATAGTTATGCAATAGGTGACATTTCTCCACTCAGTACTGTCCAGTGTGCTGAGGAAAGCACATGGTTGCTAGGCATGTTTGCATTACATAAGGTAGCTTAAACTAATTTTTTTCATTTTTTTTCCCCTCAGGTAAGGAACCATGTTTGCTTGCTGCCAAGCGGAAAGCAAATGCAAATGAAAATGACTATATATATATATATATATATATATATATATATATATATACACACATATATATATATATATATATATATATATATATATATATATATATATATATATATTACATATTGTGTATAATTGCAACATGAAAGCACTACTGAACGTTCTGTTTGATCTTCTTCATCACCATAAGCAACAAGCTTCACACACTTTTCCAAATCAAGATTCTCACCAGCACATACTCCAGCAAATGTTTCTGCTGACATAACATTGCACTTTGAACCTGTGTCAACTTTGAGCTCTATGGGTCTTCCATTTATCCGAATAGTACAAAATAATTCATTCTTTGCCCATAAATCTACTGCATTGACTGTTTCATTAAATGCAGAAACACCATCAACATAAAAAGTAGGGGCACAGCTTTCTAATTGATCAACTTGTCTCTTTGAATGTTCTCTTTTAATAAAAGAATGTGTCTCTTTGATTTACAAAATCTTTGAAAGTGGTTAAACTTTTTACATCAGTGGCATTGCTGACCAAAAGCTAAGCACTTTTTCTTTTATACAAATGATTAACACCACAAGTACGACAGCTGTCTATAAGGTTGGGTGAGGGAACATGCTTTGAGTTTGCTAACTCACCCTTGTGCTTCACTGAGACTGTGCATGCTCTGGAATTTGCTAGAAAGCTATGGGGTTTACCAGGGACTGTTAAAGGGTTGACAGTTGCTGCCATGTACTTGGGCCTGTTTGTTTTAACCATGTGTGGCATACAATCAACATTAGCACTAGAAGATACTGGAAGCATGAATTTCTCATTTGTAAGCATATTTGTGTGCTTTTTTGAGCTTATATATCTGACAAATCTCAGTGGTCTTATTCAAAGTTAAATTACTGTCATGAAGCAAAATCTTTCTCACAGCATCATCTTTAATACCACACACAAGTCTGTCTTATATCAACTCATCCCTTAAATCACCAAATCTGCACACTTTAGTTTTGTTTGTCAAGTCAGTTATATATGCTGCAAAAGTTTCACCAGGCTTTGATCCCTTGTGTAAAATAAGTGCCTTTCCATCATAATATTCATTTGGGGGGTTACACATTTCTCTAAATTTATGTTTTAAGTACTTGAGGACTTCCCTTGTTTCAGCCTGTACCACTATATGATGGTTTCCTCTCCTGCAAACACAGCAGGTGCATTCACAAATGAGTGCTCTCTTTCAGTGTCCTCTGAACCAGCTAAATTAAGGAGAATAAATGCCTTTGTACATGCATCTTCATCAGAAAATGCAGCTTGTGTGAAAGTATCATACTCTTGCTCAAACACTCTCCAGTTCTTTGCAATATTATTATCAAATACAAGCAGACCAGGTTTTCAAAATCCTTCATCCATGCCAACAAAGTATACTTAAACACACTGCAAATATGGCCCTTGTAATTATGTATGGACATGCATTCAGACCAGGTGCATGTAATAACATTCAAATGCACAATAAACTCTTCAAAATAATGTACTTGTGAATTAACTGTACTGTAATCTTGCGAACGCTCTGTAGACCTCGGATATCTCAAATAGCTTTAATTAATGTAAAAAGGTAGCACATAGCGAAAAAATTTGGTTGTTTTCATTATGTTATACATTTTATGTGATTCAGACATTATTTAAACATTTGTGTAACTATTTTGAATATTTTTATCAATATGTCACAGTTTTGGACATATTGCTTAATTAGAAATTTGTTTTGAGCATTCTGAGTGCTTCATTTTATATTTTTTGAGTAAGAAATAATTTAAGCAAGTTTTAGTACCTGGAATTCATTTCTGACCTGTTTTGTGAGTTGTATGTGCAGTAGGGATGATCCATTCCTCTATATTCCCCCAATATTAACTGGGTGCCTCTTGGTCTTGATTCTGGATCCCACGTCTGACAAAATGTTGCTCATCCTATGTTATGATTCAAGACAAATATGTGGGGTAGTTTGTTTATATTCTTTATTATATAGAAACACATCAAGATTGATAGCAGTAACATAAAATATAAATGAACTAATTAACTGACAGACAATTACATACATGCATGCTTACATCTCAACAGCTCTCTACAAAATGGCAGTCTGGCTCGTACATGCTCACTATTTATATACATGTGTAAGCTCATGGAAAGCTTCTTAAAGGTGTACATACATACTGCTCTACAGCTACCAAGTCAAGATCAAATGAAAATGACAAAAAAAAAAAATTACATATTGGGAATAATATGATATGTAAACAGGATTGGAACAATTCTTCATGTACCTTATTTCTCTCGGTTCATATCAGGTACACCTTGTGCTACACAGATAGTTATGCAATAGGTGACATTTCTCCACTCAGTACTGTCCAGTGTGCTGAGGAAAGCACATGGTTGCTAGGCATGTTTGCATTACATAAGGTAGCTTAAACTAATTTTTTTCATTTTTTTTCCCCTCAGGTAAGGAGCCATGTTTGCTTGCTGCCAAGCGGAAAGCAAATGCAAATGAAAATGACTATATATATATATATATATATATATATATATATACATATATATATATATATATATATATATATATATATATATATATATATATATTACATATTGTGTATAATTGCAATATGATCTGTAAAGAGGATTTGATCAATGCTTACAGTACCTTATTTTTCTCAATTCATTTCAGTTACACCTTGTGCTACAGAACTGGATATCTGTCAGATGCATTTTCTACAGTAAGCACTATCCATGCTATACAGGATCACTCAAAGATGCCAGGCATATTTACTCTACATAAAGCAGCCTAAACTACCTGTTTCACTTTTTTCCTAAGTCAGTGAACTGTAGTTGCACAATACTGAGAAGAGAACAAATGAAACAGGCATTAGAAAAAAATCTATGGTAGAGAAAAAAAAACTGACAGAAAATTAAATGCCATCAATGGGTACATATGTAGCAATGACCAGAGCAAGAAGTGCGTTCAAGTGACACGCTCATCCTTCTCACACCATTGCAACATCAGAAATGTACTTTTTGGAGCACATTACCAAACTTGTGGTTAATGACAAATAATGTGAAAGTGGACAGACAAAAGCTCACATGTTGTTAGCAATAGTGAAAAGAGTAGCTTGCAACTACACAATGATATCGCAAAATTGGCATAATGGTTAAGGTGTTTATCTTACAGACCCAAGGTGCAGGGTTTGATTCTTACATGGGGTAATTGGCTAGCTTAAAATCATCCATATGGACAGTTAACCTAATATGAACCTATGATGAGAGTTGCCTTTTTGTGGGAGGGTAGCATAATGGTTAAGACGGTTACCTTACATGCACAAGGTGCAGGGTTTGATTCTCACATGGAGTAATTGGCTACACTTAAAATGGCCCACAAGGGCAATTAGCCTAGTAGTAATCTATGAACCTATGAATCTATGTGAATGAATATGAGTTCAGACCACTGTCTGTAAAATTATCCTTTAAGTAGATTCAAACCATGCATCAGCTGTCCTTTTTCTCTAATATCACTATACTTGCACCTCATGCCACACAGAAATTTACCTGACAGGTGTACTTTCCTCACTGAGTACTGTCCAGAGCGCTGATGGACACACAGTGCCACTGGGCTGGTCTGTGCTATGTTTGACATCCTAAACTAAAATTTTCACTTTTTTTTTTCTAAGCTGTGAAACTTCATTTTGCACTATCAAGTGGCTTGCAAATGCAGAAGGGAATATTTATGCTAGCATTTAAGCAACTTTTTAGGAATAACAACTTGAAAACAACTGAAATTAATCACAGTGTATATCTGGCAATGAACTGAGTTACTAATGCATTATATTGATACAATAGACCTTCTCACATCTTTCTAAATCAGTATTATCTTGTATGTCTCACAATATCAGGATTTTAGCTAATACCAAAGGTACAGAAACAAAATAAATGCTTTCATTGTTCACACAGCACACACAATTAATACTGACATAATACTGACCTTACTTGAGTTTCCTACATCAACATATTCATACATTAAAATGAGTGTCAATATTTAGTATGAGCTCTCTCAGTAAAATGATTTGTAACAGGTTTAGAAACCTGTATCACCTATACTGTTTCTCTAAGCTCAATATCTTTACATATTATGCCACAAGGACAGGAGTGTGACAGCTTGAATTTCTTCACTCATTACTGTCCAGACTGCTGAGGAAAGTGCAGCAATGCCAGTCTGCATTGTACTATTGATGGCAGTCCAAATAAAAATTGTCAGTTTTTACCTATGGCAGTGAAATGCCATTCACTGCTGCTGACCACTGCCAGTCAACAGAGCACAATACCAAATGGCACACAAATGATGAGGAAAAAAATGGCGAACAAATACTTTAAATGTACATTTCAGCTGTTTAGTCAACTTTGTTATGTTGCAACCGGAACCTGCATGTATTTGAACACTCAAACAAGAGTAGTAGGAACAATCATTTAAGAATGTTTCCCATATTTGCCATAGACAAAGTCATATATCAGCAAGGAGAAAAAGGTGTTTTGATGTACTGATAATATGACATTGTACCAAATCAAATTGAAAGTGTAACAGAAACAAGTCATGAAAGATGTATTTTCTCATTTGACAGTAAATGCCTGTTTGATGTCCCACTCTGGGACAGTAATCAAGGAGCTTAAATCCTCATCCTTGACACTGGAGAGGAACTTTCATTTAGAATACAAATGGATACACTCAGTATTTTCAGATGCAGACCTGTCTCCATCAAGCACAATTTCCCTTAAGAGTTCACAGGGAACAAACTCAGCCTGGTGTCTGGACTTCCCTATCTGTCTCTCACCAGGTCCCCGATAAGCCCCAATGGCACAACTGTAGAGTTGAGACCTCAGCCAAGTGTCCAAGCCAAGCCCTCCAACACCTTCTCTGTGAAACAAATGCTTTGTGTCCTTGTTCCAAGTAGCTGACACACACACTCTTTGAGATTTAATTTTCACACACACACACACACACACACACACACACACACACACACACACACACACACACACACACACACACACACACACACACACACACACACACACACACATCCACACACTCACACACACACACACACACCTGTGAAAGACTGGCACAGAATACAAGCTCTACCAACTTTGCCCAGATTATAAGGTATATTCAGTGCCACCAGTCAGTTGCTATAAGGCTCTTAAAAGGCATATCCAATTATACTGAGTAAAGTTAATATTAATACAAATGGTAATGTTGACCAAGCAGCCAGGCTTTCAGAAGTGGCCACAGTGTCACCAATAGATATAAGTACTCTCAAAGGTTAAAATATTTTCTAAAGGACCAGCCACAATGAGAAATTTAAATACATTTAATAATAAATAATGAAAGAACATGAAAATATGAAATATCCATTTACAGTAAACACCAGAGTTTCAACCACTGGAAAAATTAAAATAACAAAGATGAATATATTCACACAGATATGGAAAAACACAACTTAACTAATCACACTACATTTTCCTGACTAATCTAAATAGTTACTATTCCCTGGTTCACTTACTAGAGCAAGACAAAATGAAGTAAGTGTGGGATACTTCTATGTCAAGTTCCAAGAAACAGACTGCTCCTGAGACTTCAGTCTTCTCTAATATTAAACATTATTTCTGTACAGAATGACATCATATACATCTGGTCATCTGACTTCTGTCTCCCATGCAACCCCCCCATTGCTAGAAACTGTCAAAATGTATCACATAGGTGTCAATAATACACACACAGAGCCTTGCTAAGATCTGCTGCAGCTCTAGGAAGTCATAAAACCATAACACACTTCCACTCTTCCTATGGGAGCTAATTGACTATACTTCTTACAAACATTGTATCTCTGGCTTCATTCAAAACTGTGAGATAATGTCTTTATGGACTAGGCCCAGTAATTTAATTTTCATACTATTTCTCAACGTCAGATGGATTGAGATTAACCTCTTCTCTTCCAGCATCTTTTGTTACAATAAATACATTTAAACAGTTATAATAATGCATGTACATTTATTTTCTGCCCAGCAGGGCACACTGTTGATACATTTTTAACACAAGCAGCTTTACAAATACATTTCTAACACAAGCATCTATACAAATCTTTTTTGTATTCAAATAACATATAATACTTTACCAAACTCCAGCTAGTTGTGCTGGCATATATTACACATCCACTACTATACTTCTACTGGCATAGCTGTTAATACCTCATTTGACAACCCACCACTGCTGCCAATATGTGATGGGCACCATTATGTGTTGTCCCCACACTGGGCCAGTAATCAAGAAGCCTGAATCCTCACCACTGACACTGGAAAAGGATGTGTACTTGAAATACAAATGGATACACTCAGTAATTCCAGATGCAGACATCTCTGCATCAAGTACAGTTTCCCTTAGAGCAAACACTCAGCCCGGGGTTTGGATGTCTCTATATCTGTCTCCCTCCAGATCCCCAATAAGTCTCCACACTAATAAAGCTATAGGGTTACTTCCTCAGCCAAGTGTCCAAACCAAGTCCTCCAGCACCCTCTCTGTAAACCCAGTGCTTTGTGTCCCTGCCCCAAGTAGCTGACACACACACACACACACACACACACACACACACACACACACACACACACACACACACACACACACACACACACACACACACACTCACACTTCTTCTTCAGCTTTTGGCTTTTCCAGGTTAGGGGTTGCCACAGCGGAACAATGGTCAACAGAACAATTGGTAGTGGAGGTTTACCATGTCAAGTTGTCAGTCCGGTACCCAACCTTCCACAAAAGGCACACACATGTACACCTAGGACCAATTTAGAGTGTCCAATACACCTACAACATGTCTTTTGGATGTGGGAGGAAACCAGAGCATCCAAAGGAAACCCACATGACTGCAGGGAGGGCATGCAGACTCCGCACAGAAGGCACCCCAGCCGAGAATCGAACTGGAAAACCTCTTGCTTTGAGGTGGCAATGCTAACTGCTGCACCTTTGTGGCTGCCCACACACACTCACACTGAGAGATTTAATTTTCAAACACACATGCAGGCACACCTGGGAAAGGCTGGCACATGTTTACCTGCTGTGCCCCCTTCTGCCCAGAGTATAGGGTAGTTATCAGACAGCAGACAATTCACAATCAGCTACTTTAAGACCCTTAACAAAAGGTGTTCCATTACACTGTGCAATATTAATACTAATACAAATGGTAGTAGTTCACCAAGATGGCTAGGCCTTCTGGAGTGGCCCACACAGTGTCATCAAATAAATATAAGTACTCCCAAGGTTAGATACTAAGGACCGGCCACAATACAATTTTAAATATATTTAATAATAAATAATAAAAGAACATTAAATTATTCAATATATATTCACAGTAAACCACAGAGTTCAAATCACAGAAAATCTTGAAAACATTGATGGACAGACTCACATAAATAAAGAAAAACAGTCTCTAAACTAAGCTTCACTATATTCCTGACTGACTGTAGAAGAATTTACTGTTCCATAATAACTTACTTGGCTAAGGCAAGATGAAATGCATGAGCAGTATTTCCGGTCAGGCCCCAAACAAAACACTGTATGCTCTGAGATACTCCCTGTAAAATAGAATATCCAAGTTGACTTGCAGAATAACCTCATCTGGTCACCTGACTTTAGGTTCCCACAATGTCTCCTTTTGAAATTTGAGACAGAACTTTAGCAGACTGCTACAATACACATTTAGAGCTTTCATGGCAATGCCTAGGAGTCAGAACCATTTACAGCACTTCCACCATTATTTACAAAAGCTAACAGATAGTGGCTGCTCCAAGAACTAACATCTCCAGTCCTACTTAACACTATGGGGTACCTTTTAATGATTTAACAGCTCATTTACATTTCCCTTATTTTTCTTAAAATAAGTCAGGCAGTTAACCTTTGCTGTCCCAGTGTCCTCTATTAAAACATATACATTTAATTCAGATAACATAATACATGTATATTTCTTTTTATTGTAGCAGGGTGCACTGTTGATAGATTTAACACAAGGAAAGCTCACAAATACATTTTCAGCACAATTATCTGTACAGATTAGTTTAATATACTAATGACATGACATGACATGACTAAGGATGGCGCAGTGGTGCAGCTGTAGCATTGTCACCTCACAGCAAGAAGTTCTCTGGTTCACTTCTCAGCTGGGGTGCTTTCTGTGCAGAGTCTGCATGTCCTCCCTGCATTTGTGTGGCTGTCCTCTGGGTGCTCCGGTTTCCTCCCACACTACAAAGACATGCATTTGAAGCCTTTCTCCCCAGGCCTCAACTGAAAATTGGCTTAGTTCCAAGTCAGACTTTCCCAGTGAACAAATGTTAAATAAAAAAATAATGACATACAATTATTTAGAAAATTCCAGCTAGCTGATCTGGCACAAGTCTTACATACATTGCCCTACTTCTCCCTGTCATGGCTGGCAGTATGTTCTATTTTCACACCTCACATTGTCAAATCTCTCCCCCATTTGAAGACTCAAGCTAATTTTTCAAGTGACCCTTGAGAAATGTTGCTTGAGAGGAATGATCCTATCTGGGAATACATGAATCCATACCCTGTCTTGTGAGCCCATCTGCATTGGCATTGCTAACCCCACTACAGTGCTGCAGTGTCATATCATATGCCTGCAACCCTAGGATCCGCCTTAGTAACTTAGCATTTTGCTTGCTGGCTTGATGTAGCCATGTTAAGGGATTGTGGTCTGTAACTATAGTGAATTTCCTTCGATACAGATAGGGCTGAAGTTTCTGCAGTGCCCATGCTATGGCAAGACATTCTTTTTCTACTGCTGCATAGCATTCCTTCTTAAGTTGAAGTCTACAGATGAGATATACCACTGGGTCCACTTCTCCATTTGAGGAAACCTGGCTAAGTACAGACCCCATCCCATAGTTTAAAGCTTCCATCTGCACAACAAATTCTTTGTTGGAATCAGGACTGACTAACATAGGGGGTCCTCCTAAAGTCGCTTTAAGCATTTGGAATGCCTGCTCACAGGGTGAGGTCCACACTACATTGTCTGGACTGTTTTTCCTTGTGAGGTCTGTGAGGGGAGTAGGTATTGTACTATAATTGGGAACAAACTTTCTATAATACCCCGCTGTCCCCAGGAATGCCCTCACCTGCTTTTTGTTATCAGGGCAGACCATGCCTGAATAGCTTCCAGTTTGGCAGTTTCTGGCCTGATCTTACCACTCCCCACTCTATGTCCCAGAGAGGAGACCTCTGCCATACGCACCTGACACTTACTGGGTTTAATGGTCAACACTGCCCTTTGCAGTCTGCCCAGGACCTCCTTGACATGCTGAAGGTGTTCAGGCCAGGAATGGCTGTAAATGGCAATATGATCCAGGTAAGCAAGGGCATAATCTCCTGCTCCTACTAGGATATGATGTACCAGCCTCTGGAAGGTCACTGGGGCATTTTTCATTCCAAAGAGCATCTTTGTGAAATCGTATAATCTGAAAGGAGTCACAAAAGCTGACCTCTGTCTAGCATTGGGAGTCAAGGGCACCTGCCAGTATCCCTTGGTCAGATCAGTAGTGGTCAGATACTTAGCCCCATCCAGCTGCCCTAAGGCTTCATCTGTCTGAGGCATCTGACTCTGTGTGAATATTAAGTTTCCTGTAGTCCATACAGAACCTGGTGCTGCCAACTTTCTTTGGTACCACCACTCCTGGATTACCCCCAGTTCCAACATTTCCTGTATTTCTTCCCTCAGTGTCTGTCTGACTCGCTCAGGCACCCTGCAAGGGGCCTTCTTGATAGGACTTTGGGATCCTGTGTCCACATGGTGCTTCACTAGGTGGGTGCACCCAGGTGTACCAGGGAACATACCCCCAAACTCCTTTAACGCTGTTTGGATTTCTCAAACCTGTGTAGGGGATAGCCGCTGGCACATTGCTACCCCTTCCACTGAGGTGTCAGTCCAAGCACCACTGAGAAAGTCAGTCAACAGATCCCATTCCAACTCCTCTTGTCATCTACTGCAAATACTCAACACCAGGGCCTCCCTATCATGGTAAAGTTTCATCATGTTAACATGGCACAATTTGTGCCCCTGCCTCCTGCCAAGCAGTTCTACCATGTAGTTAATATTACTGACCTTCCTTACCACTTTGAAGGGTCCCTTCCAAGCTGCCTGCAGCTTATTGTGTCTGACAGAAATGAGAACTATTACCTGCTGAACCACAGCATACTCTCAGGCTCATGCATTCCTGTCATATCACACCTGTTTCTGCTGTTGGGCTCCTACCAGGTTCTCCTGGGCCAAGCCTGTCACTTGTCTGGTCAGGATAAAACAGATGAATATTATTGGGTTCAATTCAAGCAGTTTTATTACACAAAAACACATCAGGAATACGGCTTTGTAACTTAAACTTAAATAAACTTGTAAACAGACTGACTACCACACTCATACATGTTAACACTCTGGCTGTTCTCTCAAAATGGCATTGCTGCCTGCTCATGCTCACTATTCATACTGACATACTTACATCTGGAAATTCTTCTTAAAGGTACATACACATGCCCTGTTCTACATCTTCCCTCTTTGAGAAATGATCCATATACTAAATGACAGTACTCAATGACATGCAATTGACAGAAATGATCTTTTGACATGTAGTTATACAGAAGTAGTTCTTTGAAATGCAGTCATACAAAATCAGACACATATAAAACAATCGTGCAGGTTGCTGTGTATTTTACACTAGGTCTAGAAATACAACCTAATCATGTAACATAAAAGAATTGTATCTATCAATGGGGACTGTCTTCAAGGAATGTTCAACTTTGGGGACAACTGGGACATCTTCAGGAATGGAAATGGATACTGAGACATATTCTTTGGTATGAACATTGTCAGGATTGCTCTGAGATCTAGAGACTGTATCATGGGTACAATGCTGCAATATAATTTTTGATGGAGGAAGAAGATGCCTGCCATTTCTCCTGCATTCTATACCCTCAGATTTCACTAAGTAGGAGCTTGGCTTGGCACATATACCTCTCACTTGACCAATTTGATTAAAAACTTTTGCCTTTTGCATCCTCACTGTCTCTCCTTTTAACAGATGAAGAAATCTGCTCATTTTATCATAGCTGGACTTCTGAGAAGAACACTTCTTAAAAAGTTGGGCTTTGATTGCTCTGTTGTTTTTAGCATTAGGCACCAACCAACTAGAACTAATAGTTAAGGTTGTTCTGGTTTGCCTCGATAGAAGTCTCTGAGCAGGTGAGCCAAGTAGATTATCACGGGGTAGACTTCTGAGATTAAGTAAATTCAAGAAGATATTGGCATTGTCACACTTTGTCCTCTCTAGTAATTGCTTTGCACTCTGTACTGAACGTTCAGCAAGGCCATTTGACTGTGGGTATTCAGAACTACTAGTAACATGGATGAAGTCCCACTCTTTTGCAAATCTCTGAAATAATTGACTGGTAAACTAAGAAATGTTGTCAGAACTAACTTTGTGTAGACTGCCATGGACTGCAAAATGAGGTTTCATCTTAGTAACAGGAGCACTGGACGTTAGGTTAGGTAGCAAATCAATCTCAAACCAGTTTGAATAAGGGTCTACCAACACGATAATGCTGATTGTTCCCCTCAAATATGTCAGTTGTTATTGTTGAGTAATGCTTATTGTTTCCCTCAAATGTGTCAGTTGCTCCTGTTGATTAAGGTAGTTCAGGAATTTGGCTTAGCTGAAGTGGCTCTTTTTGCAAATGTGGCTTAGTACTGTTGTACACTGAACAAGAAGAAAGCATTTTATCAATGTCTTTCAATAGAGAAGTCCAAAATGCTAGTCTTCTCACCATTCTTTTAGTAGAATCAGAACGTGGGTGTCCATGATATAAAATCTGAATGTATTCGCATTGTAAGGAAGTAGGAAAAATAACTTTTGTACCTTTGAAAATGATACCATCTTCCATCAGCATCTAATCTCTGTATGGAAAGTAAGGTTGCACTTCTGGCAATATACAGGATTGCTTTGATGGCCTTCCTACATTGATGAAGTGGTTGAGCTTTTGCAAAATTGGATCAGTCTTTGTATGATCTCTCAGCTCATTAAGTCTCATGGTAGAAAAATTATGCACTTTCATGACATCAAAGTAAAAAAATTATCTGCATCAAGCTGTTCCATGGTATTTCTGGGTGATCTGGATAAGGTATCAGCCAGATAAAGAATCTGACCTTCTGTATAGACCATTTTGAAATTATACTTTTGCAATTTGAGCATCATTCTTTGTAGTCTTGCTGGAGCTGAATGCATAGGCTTTTTAAAATAATGACTAGAGGTTGATGGTCAGTTTCTGTCTGGATGCCATAAATATAATCATGGAACTTCAAACATACAAACACAATTGCCAAAAGTGCCTTCTCAGTTTGATCATACTGCATCTCAGTCTGGGTAAGAGTTCTAGATGCATAGGCAACAGGTCTGCCTTTTTGAAGAATAACTGCACCAAGACTGAATGTGGAAACACCACAGGAAAGTACCGGTTTGTGGACATCATAGTATCTCATTGTAGGCGAATTGGAAGTTTGCTTTTTGAGGTTATCAAATGCTATCTGGTGTTGTTTTAACCATGACCAGGCAACATTTTTGCATGTCAGCACTCTTAAAGGTGCTAATAACTCATCAAAGTCAGGGATAAATTTGCCCAAATAGTTAACCGTACTAAGAAAAGGCTGTAGGACTTGAACATTGTTTGGAGCTGGCATTTCAAGAATGGCTGCTTGTTTAGAAGGGCCTGGTCTTACTCCTGTACTGGTAAATAAATGACCTACATAAGTAACTTCTGGCAGTCTGAATTTGCACTTCAGAATATTGAGCTTTAAATTCACTTCACATGCCCTGTGCAGAACTTTCCCGAAGTTTCTGGCATGCTCTGCTTCATCATTGCCTCCAACCAGTAAATCATCAACTATTATTGCACATGGGTAGCCTGAAAAAAAATGCTCCATTGCACACTGAAAGACTTCACTGGCAGAATTTATTTATTCCAAAAAGCATCCTGAGGAGTCTGTATCTACCAAATGGGGTACTGAATGTAGTCAGTAGTGAAGATTTGCGATCAAGCATTACTTGCCAAATGAGCTCTTTGCATTAAAGACAGAAAAAACTGTGGCATTTGGCATAAGGGCAACAATCTCCTCGATTGTAAGCAGTACTTTGTTCCCAAAACATAGTCTTTTACTAAAAAACATGCAGTCACCTTGCTTTTTTAGCTTAATTTGCCCTTTTATTGTGCTTGTTATGCCCTTTTAATCTCTTATCATACTCATTATACTCTTCTTGTGCCCGTTTTACTTTAAAAATGCTTGTTATGCAAACCAAAGGTAATTCTGAACCCCATATGAATATCTATGCTAGTGTTATCAAATATCATGGTTTCAAACATTTAATTTAATTAATAATGCATTTTGTGCCTTTTATTTGATTAATAAAATGTTTTTTGCTACTTATTTGATTAATAATGTGTGTTGTACCTTACAAATACTCCATCTCACTTTCTTTGCTAAATAAATCATTGGTGCAAGTTTTCATTACATTAAGTTAATTTCTGGCCTTTTTTGTTTGTCTGAGCTCCATTTCGCTCAACCAGCTTAATCTGCCTTCACCTTCAACTCTGCACCTCATGGCTTGAAGAAGTTGCTGTCTTAATCCCGGTTCTGACACCATGTCACTGATATGGCCAGGAGAAAACAGACAAAAATTCACGGGTTTAATTCAAGCAACTTTATTACACACAAACACATCAGGAATGATACTTTGTAACTTAAACTTAAATAAACTTATAAACAGACTAACTATGATACTTATACATATTAACACTCCAGCTGTTCTCCCAAAATAGCACTGCTACCTGCACTTGCTCACTATTTATATGCACGTGTCTACATCTGGAAATGCTTCTTAAAGGTACATACACATGTTCTGTTCTACAAAGCCTGTGAGCTCCCTAAGCCATGTCCTGAGGTTTAGGATATATGCCACAACAGACTCCTTGTGGGATTTACACTTACCCTCCCACTTATCTGGAATCAAATCTAAAGACTCCCCTCACTCTATGCCCACACGGCAACTCAAAGGGTGAAAAAACTGTGGATTTCTGGGGTACCTCTCTGTAAGAAAACAGCAGATGGGGCAAATATTTGTCCCAATCTCTCTTAAACTGGTCTGCAAATGCCCATAGCATAGTCTTTACTGTAGAGTTTAATCTCTACACAAGACCATTAGTCTGGGGATGGTAGTGGGTGTTCTTTAGGTGTTTCACCCCACAGCGCTTTCACAGACAAGCCAGCAGGTCTGACATGAAATTGACACATATGTTAGTGAGTATTTCTCTTGGGAAACCTACCCTGCTAAAAATCTCTAATAAAGCATTTACCACCTTCTCTGTCTGAATGGAGAACAGAGCCACCACGTCAGCGTATCCAGTAGCATAATCTACTAAGACCAGGATATAATTCTTCGCTGTGGAAGTTGGGGTACTCAGAGGCCCTACAATATCCATAGCTACTCTCTAAAATGGTTCCTCAAACATGGACAAAGGCATCAAAGGAGCTCTGACTTTGTCTCCTGCCATGCCTACTTTCTGGCATTGCTCACAGGTCCTTCAGTACCCTGGTACATCCCTTGCAATCCCAGGCCAATAAAAATTCTGCATAATATATCTCTTGGTTCCTTTATGCCCATACGACCTGCAAAAGGATTGTCATGGGCTATAGCTAGAAGTGCCAGACTGTAGGCTCTGGTCACTACTAACTGCTGTATTACCTCACCCTCTAGCCCTCCTTCAGGGGTCCTCTTTCTATGCAGTAACCGTTTGTTACATTATACAGACTCCCCTTTTCCTTGAGAATCAGGTGCTTCCATAGCTACCTCACTCAAGCCTCTTAGTGTAGGGTCTGAGAGATAAGCCTTTCTCAACTCTACCTTTGTGACTTTTCTCAGCTCCCCTTCCACAGGAAGTCTAGTGCCTCACTGTCAGCCTGGGTACTACAACTCACCCCTGCCCTTGCAGTCACTCTGTCCAGGGGAACATCAGTACCCACCAGCAGCTGTGGCTCACCTTCAGGCTCACTGCTACAGAGTAGCACCCTCCCTGAAACAGCCACTTCACCAGCCTTGGCTTCAAGTGTGGGGTCTGTCTTGGTCTTTTCCAGACTGCCAGATCCACATGCCTGCCTCCCAGCCTGACTGCATGTCACTGCATGCACACAAGCTACTGCATTACCAGAATCATTCTCTATCAAGACATCTGCAGGAATATCCTCAAACACACCCACTTGCTTGCTTCCTTTTCCACCCTCACAGTCAAAGTAAACCCTGGTCAAAGGCATTTGGAATGGGGTCCCTCCTAATGTTCTGACTGGAGTAGACTTCCCAAGCAAGTACTGCTCCTCTATAACCACTGCAGGCTTCACAATGGTTATGTCAGAGACTGTGTCTCTCTTAGCAGTGGCCTGTTTTCCATCCACTAAGATTGGATATAAACTCTGATGATAGTTTGGTACCCATGTTGTCTCCAGACAACTTACCACTGGCATACTGTTATTCCCACTTGCTGGCTCCTCCACCTTTTGTTCCTCATCCTGCCTTCATGGACGCCTATATGATATGTGTTCCCACTGGTTACATTTAAAACATTTAACCCTTGATCCTGGCCAGGTACCTGAACTAGGGGCTAACTTATTACTGGTGGACTCTGTTGGGGTGGTTTAGGCTTCCCAACATGGGTTACCTTATATCCATGTGCAGCACTGGGTATCCCTTTCCTATGCAGTGATGCCCTGCTTACTAAGTAGAGATCCCTCTTTTTCCTCAGCTCATCTGCAGAATTACACTCTTCATCTTACCAACCATGTCCTCAGGTAAGGTGCTAAGGGCTTGTTCCCCTCACCAAAAGACCTGCCAGCCCTTCAAAAGTGGTGACCTGATACTCACTCACCCACCTATGAAAAGAAGTGCTTAACTCAGCAATATAATGACACACTGTCATCTGCCTTGGGCCTATACTCATGAAATGGTTTTCAGTAAGCATTAAGTTAAAAAACTTAAGTAATCATTTCTTTAATTTTTCATAGTTTAAACAATCAATATAAGACAATTTAGAAACAGCAGTTATAACTTCCCATGGAGTAGGGGGAACATGAACTGTACCCAGAGACTTTGGTCAACATTATACTGTTTACATACCCTTTCAAATATATAAATAAAACATATCAAAATTATCACCCTCTGTAAACTGTGGAAGAATTTTACTGACCTTTATTGCTTTGGGGGTTCAATTATTCCCTGCCCCATTACCTCCATGATCCTGACAAAGAGTCAGCATCTCCCTCTAATGTTTATCCTGCTTCTCATTTTCTTCAGCCTCCAAATGCCACTGCTGATTCTAATTTCATCTGTTTCTTCTTTTCATCACCCTCCAAATGCCATAGTCTGTCTGCTAATTCTAATTCCAAATCTTTGGCCTCCAGCTGAAGTCTCTTTATCTCCAGATGGATGTTTAAGTCCTCTGAGGAAAAGGTGAACTCTCCTGTTTCTGAGTTCTGCAAATTCCCATCAATAGACTGATTATCCTCCTGGCTGCTGGTCTGAGCTGCTACTAAGGCTGACATCATTCCCTCTTTAATCAGCTTGGCATGCACCAATCCTTTTTTCTTTGCACATCTTGGCCAACTGGTTCCTTGTCAGCTAAACTAATAAAAACAAGTAAATAGAACTGTTGTGAAATTAAACTCTGAATGTTTACCTTGTGGCTGCTTGAGATTGCACCCACTTTTAGTTACAATTGCCTACAGACTACAGAAGTTCAATTAATATCCACACCACTGGTCACCAATATGTGACATCCCACTGTGGGCCAGTAATCAAGGAACCTGAATCCTCACACGGACACAGGAGAGAGACATTCACTTAGAATGCCAATGGATACACTAAGTATTTCCAAATGCAGACCTCTCTGCATCAAACACAATTTTCTTTAAGAGCACACAGGGAGCAGACTTAGTCCAGTGTCTGGATTTCCATATCTGTCTCCCTCTAGGTCCCCATAAGACTCCCCACTGGCAAAGGTGTTGAGTTTAGACATCAGCCATGTGTCCAAGCAAAGTCCTCCAGCACCCTCTCTGTGAAACCAATGCTTCTTTTCCCTGCTTCAAGTAGCTGACACACACACACACACACTCTTTGAGATTTAATTTTCACACACACACACACACACACACACACACACACACACACACACACACACACACACACACACACACACACACACACACACACACACACACACACACACACATACACACACCTGAGAAAGGCTGGCACAGATTACCCACTCTACTAACTTTGCCCAGACTATAAGGTAGATTCACTGCCATCAGTTAGTTACAAAGGGTATCCAATTATACTGAATGAAGTTAATATTAATACAATTGGTAAGGTTGACCAAACAGCCAGGCTTTCAGGCATGGCCATAGTGTCACCAATAGATATAAGTGCTCTCAAAGGTTAAAATATTTCTAAAGGACCATCCAGAATGAAAAGTTTAAAAATATATAATAATAAATAATAAAAGAACATGAAAATATGAAATATCTATTTACAGTAAACACCAGAGTTTCAACCACATGAAATATTAAAATAAGACAGATGAATAGATTCACGCAGATACAGAAAACAACAGTACTTAACTAATCTCGCTATACTTTATTGACCAATCTAAACAGTTACTATTCCCTGGTTCACTTACTAAAGTAAGACAAGATGAAGTAGGCAAGGGAACCTTCTATGTCAGTTTCCAAGAAACAGACTCCTACTGAGACTTCGGTCTCCTCTAATATTAAAACATTATTTTAGTACATAATGACATCACATACATCTGGTCATCTGACTTCTGGTTCCCATGCAACCACCCATTGCTGGAAGGTGTCAGGAATTATCACATAAGTATCAACAATACACATACAGAGCCTTGCTAAGATCTGCTGCAGTCCCTGGAATTCATAAAACCATAAAACACTTCCACTCTTTCTACAGGAGCTAATAAACCATACTTCTTACAGACACTGCATCTCTGGCTTCATTCAAAACTGTGAGATAACATCTTTATGGCCTAGGCCCAGTAATGTAATTTTCTTTCCATTTTCAAAGTCAGGTGGATTGAGCTTAACCTCTTCTCTTCCAGTCTCCTCTGGTACAATATATACATTTAAACAGTTACAATAATGCATGTACATTTCTTTTCTGCCCAGGAGGGCACACTTTTGATACATTTTAACACAAGAAGCTTTACAAATACATTTCCCAAACAAGCATCTGTACAAATCAGTTTGATATTCAAATAACATACAATTCCTTATTAAATTCCAGATAGCTGTGCTGGCATATGTTACTCATCTACTGCCCTACTTCTCCTGGCATAGCTGGCAGTACCTCACATCGTGACATTCTTAATGATTGTGATATTGCCAACAGTTAGAATACCCATGTACTCATACAATCTTAAAGACGCAAACACTGCGGGTGTATCTTGCTCTTTCATTATAGTGCTTTATTCCCATACGTATGCTTTCTTTAGAGTAATTCTCTCTCTGTTTTATGCATATGTTATCTGCATCAATGCTTAAAATACTCCTTTGAATATGAACATTTCCTACTAAGTGGCAGTAACTATGGTCATGAAAGTCAGCATTTGAATGTTAAGAATGTTGCTCTTCTAAATCAGTCAGTGCATTTTCATACTTTCTGTTATGTCTATTCTCCCTGATACACCCTCAGTAGGTGTGCATCAAAGAGGGGAGACTATGAAACACTGATTGTTCCTGCAGTCAAAGTAATTATTGACATCTGCAAGCCATTAACAATTAGCACTTCTCAATGTTTGTCCTTGCAATGCTATGGCATGTACATGTACATGTACATGTAATCGTGTAGGTTCTTTTGTCATGTTCACATTCCTTACACTTAGTGTAGATTGTGGTATTCAGGAATGTTAATGATTTCATACATCTTTTTCAGACCCAGTGCTCACAGCACTGACTCTACACTCAGTAAAGTTAATCATGTAGCTAATGACCTAGTATTATTCTGTAGAGACTGTATGGATTGGTTTCAGATAACTCAATACTGTTAAATAAACATAACTTTTGGAGACTTATTTAATTTATACACTACTGTATTGGCAATATATGTTGCCATTCCTTACATAATGCTTTAAGTTTGATTTTAAAAGATGAATCGTGCTGACCTCTGAAAAGCATTTTTTTTAATCTTAATATTTTTCTTCATCCCTTTCTTTTGGTATAGTCAGCCTGCATTACAAAAAGTATGTTTAAATGCTACATGACATGTATTTTTAGGTTGTATTTAACACAGATGAATGTATTAGAATTTTGAAGGAAGGTCTGGCAGTTTTACCTATATTTGCAGAAAGTAAAATGTGCTACGTTTGTGGATTTCTACCTGACTGTCCTTTACAGCAGTGCAAATGACACTTATAACACTTTTGTCTTGCATTTCTAATCCTACATTTAGAATTGTTATTGGTAATTGTTATTGGTTTAACAAGTGTATCAACAGAAACTGCAATAACAGTATCCTCACATCAGCACTCTTTATAGACCTGTCAAAAGCCTTTGACATGGTAAACCACAACTTGCTCATAAAAACCCTTGAATCTCTTTCTCTAGGCACCAAAGCTGTTCAATGGTTCACTTCCTACCTTAGTAACAGGCAACAGGCAGTTCTTTGGGAAAACACACTTTCATCCCTTCTGCCAGTCTCTCTTGGGGTCCCACAAGGCTCCATTCTAGGACCTGTCCTCTTCTCTTTATTCATAGATGACTTACATGTAGCAATACTTCAAGCTACATGTATTCAATATGCAGATGATTCTGCACTCATATGCTCTGCTAACACTTCCTCTGAACTACAAACTCTAACACAGAATGTATTTAGCACAGTTGAGGCATGGTTCTTGAAACGTTGCCTCCTTTTGAATGCCAAAAAACAAACAAACTCCTGCTCTTCAGGCCTAATAGTAAGTCTCCCCACATAGACTTCTCTATTAAATCCAACAATGCCACACATATATCCCCTGACTCTACCACTAAGGTGTTAGGCATTATAATTGACAACAACCTCACTTTTGATAATCACATTAATAACACTATTAAAACCATAAACAGAAAACTCGGCTCCTTCTATAGAATTAAAACCTTTTTAACTCCAAAGGCCAAAGTTATACCCGCTCACTCTCATCTTATTTCCACTCTTCTTTATGCTTCACCCATATGCACCAACCTAAGAAAAAATATCCTCACTAAACTAGCAAATGCATACAATAGCATTGCTAGATTTGCTACTGGAAACCCATTTAGAACTCACCACTGTCAGAATCTACAGCAGCTAAACTGGCTGGAACTTAAAAACACACTGATACTTTCCCAACTTACCTTTGTACATAGGATATTTTACCAACCAAAAAATACCCCTATACTTTCTGACCTTATTTCTCCCTATTCTAATCTAAATTCATTACGCTCCTCAAACAAACTTTTTGTGAGGTTAACTAAGTCTAACAACATTGCTGGTGACTCCCTATTCTCCAATACCATAGATAAATACTGGAATCTTCTACCTACTGCTCTAACTTCTATTCCTTCACCCTCTCTCTTTAAACAAAAGCTCAAACAACATCTTAAAACACTCTGGTTATGCCCATGCATCAATCCTGACTAATCTTATGATTCTGCTAATTACTCTTTTTTACTACTTTCTTTTACCTCTCTCTACTCACTCCCCTTGAGAAGCTAATCTCTAAAACACCTTTGTTAATAGCCTCTGATATTAATTAATATAAAACTCTGTATGTGTATATATTTACTGAATCAATTATATCTTCATGAATGTTTTACTAAAATAGAACTCCCCATCTTGTACTGTGAAATAGAATTAGAGTAATTGTCCTTCCTAGTATATATTCTCAATTAGTATAATCTAGATTGAACCATGTTTTCTGTTTGTATTTTACTAACTACTTACTTTCTTTATGTAAATAATTTGTTTTGTATTAACTTCAATGTGGAGCTTTTCTCCCCGGGCCTCTGCTGAAAATGGAAATGTATCCAGATGGACTAGCCTGGTAAACAAATGTAAAATAAGTAAATAAATAAAATAATGCTGCAAATGTTTTGCATTACAGAACTACTGTAGAATGTTGTTGATATTTGATTTAGACATATTTATTTATTTATTTATTTTTGTTGTGGGAGCTGCCTTAACTTTGGTGTGGTTATAGAGCACATTAACTTTTAAACTGTTGTGTGCATGATGGCTGCATGTATTCACTCATAATTCAGTTCACAGGCGTACTCTCTGTATATTATCTATTTAATTATGTGTTTGTTTTCTGTTTCATTTCATACAGGGATATGGAACCCAAGAAGAAATCTCTACCCTGCAAGCCACCATACATTAATGCAGAAAATGAAGTCATTATCCAGGCCTTACACTGCTATGGAGCTTTCTGTTAGGGTGAGGTAGAGGTCACCAAATGGCCTAAGACAGGATATGGCAGCAGGTTGTAGATAACAATGCTGATGGAGGGCATGGAAAAACTTACTTCCAGATATGATTCAGGGAAAATGATATGATAACCACTGTGCATGAAAGGGCAGCTACAATTGCCTCAAAACAGGTGGCTATGGGGGGTGGTCCTGCTACAGAACCACAACTAATTGAAACAGAAGAGCTCCTGCTCATTGTCAGATATCCCAATAGCTTGGCAGAGGGTTCCCACAGAATCCTTGACATTGGTGCAGATGCAAACGACGGACCCCAAGTGTCACAAGCAGATCTTCCAGCTAGGAAAAATGCAAGTATCATTGTTATATCTTTATATGCATATATCTTAAATATTTGATATATATATATATATATATATATATATATATATATATATATATATATATATATATAGAGAGAGAGAGACAGTGATAAAGTGTGAGTCAGATGACACAATCATGGAAAAATAACGGAGGGCATTTTGGGGTTCACAACATTTTTTGTATACAAATGTTTTGAATCTGCACTTGTGGAGGGGACTGTTCTCTTCTTGTTTCATTTACATTCTGATCCTAATCAGCCTTCTTTCATTTCCCTTCCTCACAAACAGGCACGCTTGGATATTAGGCTGACACCTTCACATGGTGAGAATACATTTGGTTGTTGGTGTTACTGTCTACAAGGTCGATGCGGGTTTATATAAGATTACAATTTGTGTTGCTTTGACATCTCTTATAGTTTAATACACATTTTATATAAGAAAAATATGTGATCAATTTTACTCTGTATTTTCCCTGTTTGTTGTGTTCATTGCTTGTTATCTAGGTGATCCTAAGAGTGGCACTGTGGAACTTCTACCACCTGATATCAAAGTATTGGTAGCCTGTGATGATGTTGATGATGGTGATGAAGAGGTAGAGTCTGGGGGTGCATAGGGTCAGTTTGACACTGAGGTTGTGGCCAAACATCCCCTACCCATATTTTGGACACAGTAAGTATGCCTACACATACCCATGACATAACGACCTCCGATACAGGGTAGGTTGGGGGTGACACCATTTATCAAAGTAGTATTATTACTCAGACTGCAGAGCTGGTTGCTTCTCCCCTAGCTATAGTTAGGGCATGGTGCCACAGAGGAGGTTTGTCTGCTGTCCACCATCCTCCTGGTGTGTCATTAGGGCCATCAGACATATGTGTAGGGGCATAGTGGAGGCACAGGCATGTCCCACCAGGGCCTCAGAAGAGATAGTGTGACTACTAAATGTCATGCAGTCTGATGTGAGTGACTCCGTGAACCATGTGGGCAACCCCTTGGACAGGATGAATGATAAACTGGATCAGGCAGTGTCAGTGATGTAACATCTGTTAGGAGAGGACTGGTGTCCAAATTGTCAGAGAGCTGCTACATCTTCTGGTGTTAGCAGACATGACTGGACAAGATCCACTCCCATAGTGACACTACATCCACAGCTCTGTAAGTGATTGTGTTGTCCACACCCAGACATGGTAGGCCACAGGTTTACAGTCCTGAATGTAGTCATGAGGTGAGCTCATCCAGCAGATATCGCTCATGTTCAGGTAGCACCCTGACTTCTAGCCAGGGTCATGAAAGTAGCATTGCAACAACTGGCAGAGATGGTTCTCAGTCAGGGCAATGACATTGAACTGACTACTCTACTATGCATGTCCCACACCTGTCTTAGATTCCAGGACATAGTGCTAGCTCATTCCACCTCACACACATGCAAACTATCTAAATAGTACTGCTGAGTGTTATATATCTGTTGTTACTGGCCCTGGACACTGTATGCTCTGATACATACATGTGTTTCTCACTTGCACATGCTCACTTCCTTGGTGTCAGCCTTGCCCTCCTATTAGTTCCCCCATCTGCACTCTGTGCAAATAATGATGACTGTGCCCTGCTCTTTGCGCATGGTTTTGTGACTTAGGGTTGCATATATTTCTGATGCACACATTGGATAGCCAATGCTTGCTTATTCATATGCTTGCACTTATCAGTATGTATTGCAGAAGAAAAGTTGTTGATTTCTTGTTCATACTCATTTGGGAATGACTGCTTCTACAATAGGTGAATCACATTATAGTTTGGTCATGGTGGTGCAGCAGTTAGCATTGTCAACTCAGAGCAAGAGGTTCTCCTGTTCGATTCTCGGGTGGAGCACCTTCTGTGTGGAGTCTGCATGTCCTCCCTGTGGTCGAGTGAATTTAAAGACATGCAGGTAGGTGCGTGCGAGAATGGGTGTGCCTTCCTTGAAGGTTGGGTGTCGGGCTGGCAACTTGTCACCGTAAAAATCCACTGCCAATCATTAGTGGACCAGAGTTCCACTGTGGCAACCCCTAACCAGGAAAAGCCGAAAAACATTACTTATTGTCATTGCAGCAGTGGAAGCAATAGGTACTTCAGTCTTGCTTCTCGGTATAGTTTTGTAAATATGGGTAGAGATGACCTGTTCCATTATAGGTATACTCTAGAGACTGATGCCAGTGATATCCCTAAGATACCCCCTGTGGGTCTCTGGAAAGTACCAGTAGTTAGTATATGTAATGCTACACATACCTTTGTTTCCATTGGGATGGGTTCTCCACAGTTTCCCTGGGGCCTGAGGTGGGGGTGGCAGGGGTTGCATATTTCCTCCAGTGTTTCCCTCTTCAGTCTGCATCTCTCAATTAAACTGTTTGATGCACACTATAGTTTCTAATACATAAATGTATATTGCAAAAATATGATAGATTAGATATGACTGACATAACTTTACACCTCAGACAAATGCTCTGTTTAGGGGCACATACATGTTTCTGTATGACAGTAATGAGTTATATAACTTTTTTCTTTACAGGTTTCACACTTACCTTGTCATTACTGCAGGTACAAATTGTGTCCTTGGGGGTTGTCCCCATAAGATGCTATCAAAATGTAGCCATTAAATGATTTAGTAAAGGTTGTGGAGACTGATGGGCATTATTTTCCCATTTGCATGTGTTTGGGATAATAGGCGTTGACCTTGATAGTGATTGTGTGTGCTATCCTTTGCCTCTTAGCCAGAACCAGGGCATACTGTGCATACCTCCATCTGCTAGCACCATCTGCAGCTAGTGATTCTCACTCACATTCCTCATCTGTACATGCTGGTGCTGTCCTTGCATGTGGTCCTTGAAACTGTGGTCTTGCCGCTAGTTACCTTTGTTGAAACTGTTTCCTGAGAATCATATTGTGTAACATGGCTAAGACTGTATGTATTCTGGGGGTCTATATTAGAATCTCGAAGGTTTAATGCTTCGGATCACTAAAGATTGAACTTTAGTGATTGAAACATTAAACCATCAAAATTCTAGTAGACCCTATAAAAAAAACAAAAACAAGTAAAGGCTGCGCCTCCCACACCCCCCGCTACTTAAATATACCAACTCCAAGATCGCACTTCAATGGAGTATGGTGCGGAAAGGGAAAATTTCCCTTTCCTATACTGTAGCATGATCTTGGAGTTAGTATATTTAAGTAGCAGGGTTGCGGGGGGTGCAGGGGGGCTTGCCCCCTTGCCTACACTTGTTAGTTTTATTTTGGGGGGGTTAAAAATATTTTTATCAGGGTTCGATTGTTTAATAGTTCGATGCATACAGTTCAATGTTTATGCATTCAAACTATTAAACTTTTGAGAGTATAATATAGACCCATATTCTGGTAGAGGTGCATGGGTCATACTGCAGTTTACCTCCTGGTGTGTCTACAGACTGGAACCTTGTTTTAAACAAACCAAACACACGTTCTGTGATATTCCTAATATGAGCATGGGCCTCATTGTATCCTTGCTCAGGGGGTTATGTGTGTTTCTCATGGGTGTCATGAGCCAGAGCTCCAGTACATAACCTGTATCCCCCATTAGAAACCCTTGAGAAATGTTGCCCCTAGCAAACCTGGTGTACCACTCCCAATTGTGCCATATGTGTGAGCCATTGAAACTGCTTGGGTTACCTGCACAGACATTGTAAATGATCTCTTGGGCTCTACAGACAACTTGACAGTTTGTAGAGTGGAAACCTTTTCTGTTGATGCACTTCCTTCCCAGCTCACTAGGTGGGGCTTTTATTTCTATGTGTTTGCATTTTGTGGCCAACAACACTTCAGGGAAGTGTGTTACTGCAGAGAATTACTGCACGGTTCTTCTTCTCTCTTGTGGGGTGCCTGGGAAACAGATTTGAACTCTTGCATAAAGTAGCATTGCATTTAAAAACTGATGTAATACTCTAGAGGCTGATGCCAGTGATACCCTTAAGATACCCCCTGTGGGTCTCTGGAAAGTACCAGTAGTTAGTATATGTAATGTTACACATACCTTAGCTTCCATTGGGATGGGTTCTCCACAGTTTCCCTGGGGCCTGAGGTGGGGGTGGCAGGCTTGCATATTTCCTCCAGTGTTTCCCTCTTCGGTCTGCATCTCTCAACAATTTCTGTGTCATACAGTCCATGATAAGTCCATGGTAAGTCAAACAAAGTCAAACCACCCTTCTTCTTCCTGTATGAGGTCTGACAACATCAGCTATATCCTGATTTAAAGCTTGTCGCACATACAGGAAAATAATAGCATCAGCATCCCCTAACATGCTTTTTTCTAAGTGTAATCTTGCTGTATTCCAAAGAGTTTTGGTATACAGGGTGAAAGCCTACACTGAATGTAAATGATTGCTCAATATCTTCTTGAATAGCCCGGCCATGTTGGATTAGTTAATTAGCACGTACTTTGGCTTTTTATGCTTTCATTAGTATATTCTGTTGTTTCCCTTTGTTTGCTGGCTCTATGTGTTGTGTAGAACTGTGTACTGAATACTGCTAACATAATAGCTACACTTTGAGTAGGTGATAATGAATCCAGTCCAGGATCAAAGAAAGACATTTAGTATAACTCTTCAATTTTGTGTTTTTCCTACATCCTTTCAGCACATCCTTACCAAAGCTACACTGTAATAACTGCAGTGGAAATAACTGCATTATGCCGCGAGGTTTCTATATGATGTGAGATACATTTTAGCATCTTTAACTCAAACGAACCTTTTGTCCAATGATTGCCTAAATAATATTTATTTCTTTGATCATGATTTAGTAGTATTCTACAATTTTTCCTGCATCCTTTTAGCACATCCGAACTGACCAAGACATTCTAGAATTTGTTTCAAACAGCCTTTTCATGCAATGATGGCCTGAATGAAAACCATGATTAAGCCGACCTTCTACACATTTTTTGGTATTGCCACTTTTCACATAAGCTTTGGACTTCCTTGAAAGTAAGGTTACAGAAAATGGGGTACCATAAATCCACTTTATCATGGGAAATTGCAGTCTTACACATTCCCATGATTCATCTCTCTAAATTGGATACTCATGTGCTGGTATTCATTTGTTCTCTTATTAAACTGTACATTACCAAAAACTGGCTTGATCGCTCTAAATTAATTTGGAATGCTTTTAGAACAATGGCATATTTGTATATTTATGCACACAAAACTATTTGGAAGTGTCCTAAGAAAAGGGTTTTAAATAATAAAGTTTTAGAGAAGATCCTCTTCATTATTAATAGTGATTAATAGTTATCAAATTCATTGTCACAATACATTATGTGGATTTATTTACTCTCATACTTCACTTTCTCATTATGACTATAGTCTCATTTCATATTTTGATTCTTGGTTATCAATTGTATATATTGTATATATTGTTAGATATTGTTTTGCTCTCACCTTCATGAGTTGAAATGAATTATTACAAGGTGTATAAATTCAATCAACTCATATATGATAAGATTTATAATGTTTTGATGTTTTGTTTTGTTATGTCATACTTTATAAATCAATAAAAAGATTTTTGAGAAAACCATGATTAAGGAAAAAAATTACATCTTACTCATCAACTTTGCCTTTTCCTTGCATCCTTTCAACACTCCCATACTGACCAAACTACCCTGTAATAAGTAAATTAAGCTGGGGGTAGATAGTCACCCAGAAGCCATGGGATTAAAGATACTCTGAGGTAAATTTTAGAACCCGCCAACCTTTTGATCCAATAATGGCATAACAAAAATTATACATACAGAAAATAAATTAAATCTTACGTTTTTATTTTAGTAAGAAATAAGTTGCATCTGAGCTTTTGTGCTCAAAGCTGACCAAACACAAGTTCACAATAAACTGAAAAGGCAAATGCTTGTGATGATGCAAAAATCAGTTCCCTTACCCCCATCTCAAAATAGTAGTAATTTTCTTTGTATCCCCCTCTAGTGTTAACTTGGGATTAAAATTAATGTGCAAATGCTCACAGGCATATTTCATGCCGATGATATCATATGTATATACATCATGCCTCCTCACCTCCTGCCCGCCCAAAAGACAGCCACCTTCTGCGTGCCCTTCTAATGCCAGACTGGGAAAACTGAAAAAACAAATCAAATATATTTGCTGTTAGACATATATAAAACTCATGCTTATTTACTCTCCCCCAAAAGATAGCCACTTGTTTATACATGAAACATTTGACTGTGAGGAAAATGAAAAACAATTATAAAATGTTTCCGACTTAATTCTTCTATATTTTGTACAGTGCTCCTGTACAAGGTAGAGTCACCCTCTGCCACCCTTCTGAAGTTTGTGAAGAAATGACCACAGTGTCCCCAGCCCAACACAAAATATAGTGACATCTGAGATTTGGGAGGAATGTTAAAGAAATAATGCCAACATCACCAGCCCCTCATGTAAGTGTAGCAACCTTCTGTGTACACCCATGAGCAGCGCTGGTTTTAGACTAGGTGGAGTTCAGGACAGAGGTAATTACTAACCCAAGTCAAAATCCGCTTATACAGCATTAGTGTGTGCATTTATGTATTTATTTGTCTATTTTTTTGAGAGATGACTATGAAACAATGCCAGTGACAAGAGGGTCAATTACATTTGTCCAGTCAACCCCCACCAAGCAGTTATATCCATTTCTATATCAATTCAGTCATCTGGTTGGGATAAAGAGGATGACAGTATGCACAATATGTATGTATGAAACAAATAGCTGCCACATATTGAAATATTGCACATTGCTTCACATAATCACATTATTCCTGCAAACCAAAAGAATAAACAAAGAGCAAAGGGCAGCTAGTCATTTTCTTCTACAAAAGACAGCCACTACTCTAACTGGGCATATCAGGTATCCAGTTAAGTAGTCCATCTTACTTCTTACAAGAGCAAACTTGTCCTTCAAAGCCAGATAATGACTCTTTAAACTGAGCTAAGACAAGATGGTCAGATAGTTTCACCCAGCCAAACTCACTCCTGCCCAGCAATTATAACCATGACTTCCAATGGATATATAATATTTCACTGCCACAGCACACACAAACAAGTTGCCACACATTAAAGTAATGCAATCCAAGTTGCTCCACACAAATCACAAAGACAGAAAAATATTGTCCTAAATATCTGGTTGGTCACTGTCAGCACTGTGGTATAAATAGTGATAACACTTTTCACTGTGCCATTCCCCTCATCATAACTGTTTATACAAATCACAAAACCAGAAATATTGCCCAGAATATCTGACTGAGCACTCCCAGCATTATCATAAAAACAGTAATAACACTTCTCACCATGACATTTCTGTTATCCTAACAGTCTACACAAATTACAAATTGCAATACTCCTCTTCCCTACACAAATCAAAAAGCCAGAAATATTGTTCGAATATTTAGTCGATCAGTTCCAGCATTATAAAAACAGTAATAATACTTCTCACTTCCTCTCATCCCAACTCCCCAAACAAATCAAAATTGAGAAAAATATCTGGCTGATCACTACTAGCAACATTATTTTAAACATAGTTTTTCTAACAAAACTTATCTCACCAGCACCGCACATTTTTTCGGGTCTACTTTATATGCTTGCAGTCTGAGAATATTGAATACGATATTCTCGACACAAGTACACCGAAAGTGCAAAACATCGAAAATGTAAACGGAAATCTCCGTAGGTGGAGATTTCCATTTACTTCAATGTATTGTGCTCTCAGAGTTGGTATATTTACGTAGTGGGGGGTGTGGGGGGTGCAGGGGGGCTTGCCCCCCTACCTACACTAGTTAAATTTTTTTTTTGGTGTTTTTTTTTTTATTCGATTGTTTAATAGTTCGATGCAGATGTTCCATGTGCATTCGTGCTATTAAACCTTCGAGGTCTTAAAGTAGACCCCATTTTTCTTCTCATTTCCTGGCATACAAAACTGAATAGATGGCCTTTTATTTTAATTAGCCTGTTATTAGTTGAGGTGACTCCACACCTATCTTATAATGCTGTAAGGTCTGTACTTCTGTGACCTTGCAATATTTAAACTCAAGATGTGGCTACTGAAGCATTACCCTTGTCACCCACACACAAGCCCCCAGGGTTGTGCAGGCTCAATTCCTTTTCATTAGGGATGATTTATGTATTTATTTAGTTTTTTAGAGTAGTGAAACATTACTCCAAAAAATAAATAAATGGAAAAGAACACTTTCTGAAGAACTACTCCCTAGGCAATCGCTTAGTTCGCTTATGCATAAGGCTGGCTCTGACATATGTCAGTGAGTTATATCTGACATAATGAAAGAGTATAAATTAGTCTGAGTGCATCATTCAGCTTATGATCGATCTGCAATCATATTAGACTTTTAATTGTACAATATTAACCATGACAAGAGTATGGAGCATAGTGCACCTATCTACACTTGAATTATATTACTCACCTTAACAGTGGAAGAGCATGTAACTGCGTTGCACACTGTCTGGCAAACTACACACATTCACACTCTTGTAAATGTCAGAACTTGTCATGTGTAGTCATTATGTTTTAGATTGTGGTAACAATTTTTGAAGTGCTGTAACATGTCACGTATGGTAGCACAATCAGTGTTATGCAGCTGGGAAGTGCACATTCAGTTGAAGTAACCAACAGTAACTAAGGCTTAAAAATGGGTTATCAAAGGACTGATTTTTAAATCATCATATTTCTCCCTCATTCACTTCAGGAAAAATCCAGTGAAATTCCTGCAGTGTTCCTTAGTTAAAAGAAAGGCAAAATGCTGGTATGATCAATGAGTGTTAACATTGGAGGATGTCAAGTATTCTCATATTGCTTCATTAAGTGTAAAATCTTTATAAATCATAACGTTTTATTAATGTTCTAGGTTCTGCAAAAAAATAAATTCCTGGGGATTCAATAAAATAAGCACACATGGAGTTTATATGTTTGCGAATTGAGCAGCAGTGCTAATTACATATACATGCTGTGCACTGCTTTTAAATCTAAATAAGTGTGGTTTCATGTAAACAGTGTAAAGAAACACAAACACCTGCAGACCTGTACACATGTTTACCTATGGACAAACCAGGTCTGTGGGATTGCAGAAAATGCCACAAAGATTACCAGGGTTATTTATAAAGCAATGTATATAGTTCCAACACATTACATGAAAGTGCATACAGTGCAGAGTATTGTGGAAACCGGTGTCAGGCATACTGAATCAAAGTTGTGTAAATGACCAGTAAGGGTACATAGACTGCATTATAAATAAATAGTCATGGGAACTGTGCATATTGAAAAGGGACACACAGATGAATTGTAGGAATGAACACAGGGGAAGAGGACAGGGGAGATATGGTAATGTACAGCAGATGAAGGCATGTCAATTAAGTCAGTTGTACCACGAACAGTAATCACATATTGACTTGATACAGTACGGACTGCACAGTTATTGTATATTATGTGACCGTCACTCAAGGTAAAATATCAGTGGAACGGACACTTTATGATATAAGCATCCTGACAAGAGCAGTGGGCAGGGCATATATAAGGGATGGTATACCATGTACATAATGTGAAACTGTACAAAATGAGTTGCTTGAATATGAATGTATTGTCAGATCATATGTCTCAACCAAGCGGGACACATAGTAACAGGCCCATGGACAACAGTAGACAGAAGCATGCACTATAAGGGACAATATCAGAATAATACCATCAGTAATCCTATGCCTTCGACATAAATATGACCGTGAGTGATCATAGATGGTTCTGCAAGAACAAATTCATCGGCAATCTCTGAGGGGAATCAAGCACACCTCCCTCAAAATGTAACATCTGCTGGAGGTGTTCGGCAGGACACTGTTACCCCTGTATTAGAAATAACAAGCAATCCTGGCTAGCTGACAGATGTGCATATCACTTGGTTTACTTAGGGGTGTGTTTATTTTATTTATTTATTTATTTTATTTTATATTTGTTAACCGGGGGTGTCTGACTGAGCTGAAAAGGCCCTTTTTCAGCAGAGGCCTGGGGAGAAAAGCTCCACAAAGAAAAATTACAGACACATTTAGTTATTTAGACATGATCAGTATACACACAAATTACAAGAGACATGTTTTTACAGTGGTATGCGGCACATAAACAGTTACAGTGGAGAGAACAAACAAAAAAATATTAATTTTAAAAATAAAGGTAATTAATAGATTTGTGGTGTACAGCTGAAATTTGGAACATAGGTAGAATACATACATAGTACACAGGTACAGTACATACATTGTTGATTAACCAGTGTTTGTGAGTAAGATTGAAAACTATTATCAAGTGCTCTAGATTTAGTATGAATATGTTATCAGCTTTCACTAGCCTGGGGAGCAATCATGGCACTGCCAACTTTGCTTGAGATGTTGCCTGATGAGGTCTTTAGAGGAGGCTTTGGATGATGTGTTTTGAATGCTAGTAGGGACAGAGTTCCATTTTTTAGCCACTGAACTACTATATAGTGCTGTGCATATTATAATTATCTTGCTTATTTGTGTTCATAATGGAAATAATCCTCTCATGACTTTCCTTCATCTATCATGTCCCCATGGCTGTGGCATCAATCCTTTGCATGTGTCGATACTGTTCGTATTATACCAATACCACACTTGGAATCAATGATTGCCCACAACTTGCAGTCCTCCACAAAGCTGGTTTGAGAAAGGATTTGTAAGTCAGTTTTGATGCCTGACACTTAAATAATGGACTGGAAAGGGCCTACCACAAAGCCCAGAGGTATGGACCTGGTCACTGGACTCTAGATAGATGTGACTCCACACACTCAAACATATTTCTCTGTCACATATATGTCCAGTTGTCTACCCACTTGGTAACATATGTGTTTATAGCCACCTGTGACAGTTTCTCTGTAATACTTGACTGTTGATTTTTGTCAAATGCCTTGGCCAGGTTAAGTTACAGAGGATGATAGTGTTGTCATCATGCATACCCTTGTAACTCTCTTGAAGACAGTGAACAGATGTAACAGACATGATGTAGCCTGTACAAATCAAATGTGGGTAGTACACAGCTGGGATATTATCTGTGTCTTTTTAGAGAATGTCCACGATGACTCCTTCACCTGCCTCACAGATGAGGTGTATAACTCTATGCATCAGGTGATTGTCCCTCCTAGTCAGAAGTATGCATGTTGCTGTACACCCTTCTATGGGAACATAGGAAATCTCTAGACTGTGTTGATGTATGGATCCAACTGTGTCTGGTAAGACAGGCTTTAAGTCACACTATAGACAATCTATGATGTTATCAGGGCCAATTGCTTCTGTGTTAGTAGCTGTAGACCATGCACAGATGTGCTGCCTTGCTGAGAATAAAAACTGAGCAAGTTTGCATGTGTACTTTGGCTGAAGTCCAGTGGCAACAGGGTGATAACATGTTAGATGAACATTCAGATAGCAGATTATCTATTTTCTCTGGGTAGGTATATCTGCTGACCTGTGCCCAGTTGTGTATTCCACTTAACAATTCATATATGTTGAATAAATGATTTGTGATAAGACCTCCATGCAGCCTTCGTCATTCATCACATTCCACACACTGTTGTTATGCACACAGATATACAACTGTACCAACATCACTTACTTACATCACTTGTCAACATATTCCTATATGTGTTTCAAGGCAAGCTGTGTTTGAGCTGCCTGATGTCATATCAGAACTCATTAGGGAGCTGTTCTTTGTGGATGATGCAGAAAATTTTCTGACACAAATGCTGAAGGTCATGGTGCTGCCGACCACCTTGATAATCCTTGGATGTAGCAACACAACTGCACATAGAATGCATTCCACAATATTGCTATTACATCAAAATGTGTGATACATTTGTTGTGTATATCACAACACAATAACCATGTGTATGAGACAAGACTTATGTGACCACGTAATGAATATGAATTAATATTGATGTCAGTCACAGAACATTTAATGATGGTATTTAAACAAATGCACATGTGTGCAATACTGCAAGTGTCACTGTGATGGCAGAATGTGAACTGTGTAGACAGTTGAACTGCTCCACTACAAAAACACATATCCTAATAAGCCAACAATATACATTACAGTGTATTACTATGACAATAGTTCTCAGGAGACATGTTATTACAGCTGTTATAGATGGAGCATGTACTGCAATCGCGTCAATGGCCATAAACACATTAGCTCACATCACAGATTATAAGACTCTTTTGAAGCCATACTGTACATCCACACCTCAATATATGACAGCAACATTGCCATGTCATAGGACATTATTAGGCTAATGGCCAGCATCACATGAACTCCTAGCCATTATTATACCCTGTAAAAATCTCTATGATCTATATTATGGAAGATAGTAAGCCTACTGTGTATGTATATACTTTGATTGCATTACATTCTGCCACTCGCCATATGAGACATACAAACCACGCCATGACAGAATTAGCAATCACACATGCAGTGGTCTTGACATAGCTTGCAGAGGCTCATGGAAGTACTCTGCTTTATGATGTGTGTATTCATATTTGACATGGGGACATCTTTCACTCCTCTGCAGGAAGGATGTCACATGGCCAGTGGAAAATGGAGGGTGGTGGATGCATGGGGCTACATGAAAGGTTTTCCAAGTGGCAGTGCAATGAAGGATGGTTCCAAAGATCATGCAATGCCCATAATGAACCACCAACCACATGCACACATACAGCAGTAGACTGAGCCTAATGTGAACATTACGCCTGTGTAGGTGTAGAATATGAATGCCATACAATTCCACAGTGCAACTCCGCATATGTCTGACAGTAGCACTGTCACATTGCACCTTTTTGAGTATGATAGCACCATTGTATCCTGAGGAGAACATTTGGGGACAAGTGTAGGGCATACATTTGAGGTCACATCCATGTGTAAAATTGTCTCAAAAGTGATAGGTGTATGTACAGACAGACAAGTCACCTGCTGTCAGATTAGAACCCCTATATGTATAGGTAAAGTAGTTTTCAAACACAGTAGTTAATGTTATGCCACTGCACATGTTTGTTTTGAATACTGTCAGAGTGCATGTTATACAGGTAGACATCATCATTGCATGCTACAATGAGATGGCCTACAGAACAGTCTCAGACCCTGCCTTGATGAAGCTGCTGCACATCCTCAAATCCAATGGGCCAAGATTCACTTGCTCTAGGGATCTTAACCTAGCCTGTGAAACTAACAGGACATGCTGGAGAGACAGTATGTCTCCCAGTAATTGCCACTCCACTGACATAAACTCCCAATTCATGTAAAACAGAACTTCCCAATGACCCTCTTTAAGCAAAACCTGGGCATTTAGATAGGAAAACATCAATTTGCACTGACGATTTCACCTATTGTCCCTCTTAGACAGGGGTAGCCAGTGCTAATCTTAGATTCACACTCAAATATAGACTATATGTCTTGTTCCATAAAGGAACAAGGGTCTAACATGGCTTGGCTTGTACAGGTCTTAGGGCCAATAGCCTAGTAACTTCCTATGATCTTATGATCGGTGTAGGGTTTGACATAGCTGGGGATGCAAACATCATTCTTAAATTGTCACCATAATGATTGTTGACTATACACACAGTTGACTGTAGTGAGAATAGAACCCCTATTTACCTGTTTACACAGCAAAGTACTGAACACAAGTGCTACTGCACAAGTCTGGCTTTTATAGTGTCCAACAACACTTTATAGCTGATGACATCAACAGTGTCTTGTGAGAAGAAGATGGCAACAGCACTGTCTGATGCGCTAGTGCAAAATGCTGTCTTGAACATGTCAACAACTTGAACATACATACACATACCAATTGACCACAGTGAGAATACATGCCCTACCTACCTATATACATAGCACAGCACTCAATGCAAGCACCACAAAACAAGTCTGACTTTTACAATGCTGCAGGGCAATGCCCAATGGATGACATCACCACTGGATGTTTGACAGTTGATGTTGTGAGGCCTACATTAAATGGATGTGTAGGCATGTACAACTTTCAAAGTATTGGCACGCTATGAGATTATACTGATGACCAAAGGATACACAGTTATGCTCTTCTGACTAGACATAGACACACACACACACACTAGTTGACTGTGGTGAGAGTGAAATCCCTACCTAACTAAATACACTGACTAGAGAACTCAGTGCTCAATGCAAGTGCCATGGCAGAAGTCTGACTTTTACAGTGCTACAGGAGAATTTATAGTGGATTACATCAGCACTGGATGTTTGAAAGAAGATGTTGGGAGGCCTGAATAAAATGGATGTGTAAGCATGTACAAGTGTCAAAATATTGGTACTCCATGGGGTTGGACAGATAAATGCAGGATACATGATTATGCTCTTTTAACTAGACAGACACAAGCACACCAGTTGACTGCAGTGATATTAGCACTCCTCGGGGTTGGGAGGGTGGCCTAATGGTTGAGGTGCTTGCCTTACAAACACAAGGTACAGGGTTTGAATCTCACAGGGGATAATTGTCTAGGCTTAAAATGGCTCACAAGGGCAGTTAGCCTAGTACTAACCTATGAACCTTAACTATGTACACCAGTTAGAGAACTCAGTATGTAATGCAAGTGCCATGGCACAAGTTTGACTTTTAAAATGCTTCAGGACAATTCGCAGTGAATGACATCAGCATTAGATGTTGGGAGGCATGAATGAAATGGATGTGTATGCACGTAATTTCAAAATATTGGTACTCCATGGGATTGTACTCATGACTGCTGGATATGTAGCTATATTCTTTTGAGTAGACAGACAGACACACACACACACACACACACACACACACACACACACACACACACACACACACACACACACACACACACACACACACACACACTAGTTTACTGCAGTAAAATTAGAACACCTAGCTAAGTACACCAACTAGAGTCCTCAGTACTTAATACAAGTGCCATATCATAACTCTAACTTTTAGAATGCTGCAGGACAATTTACAGTGAATGACATCAGCACTAGATGTTTGAAAGAAGATGTTGGGAGGCCTGAATAAAATGCATGTGTAGGCATGAAATGGATGTGTAGGCATGTAAAATTATCAAAATATTGGTACTCCATGGGATTGTACTGATGACTGCAGGATACATAGATATGCTCACTTTGACTAGACACACACACTAGTTGATTGCAGTAAGATTGAACCCCTACCTAACTAACTACATCAACTAGATAACTCAGAATTTAACACAAGTGCCATGGCACAGCTATGACTTTTATAATGCTGCAGGACAATTTAAAATGTATGACATCTGTATTGGATGTTTGACAGAAGATGTTGAGAGGCTCATCTTAAATGGATGGCTAGCCATGTAGAACTGTCAAGATATTAAAGATCTGCATGTTACTAGATTGCTGAGTGTGCAAAGTGTAGCATTTGCTGTTGTGTTTGCAATGTGCAAGTATAGGATAAAAAGACAGCTTTGCAAAGTATATGCAAACAGCTGCCCACAGTACTGCAAGTACTGAAAAAATTGAATGTGTATTGTCAGTATAAAGATGTACATGGTATATAAGAAAGCATTTTTTATTTATTTCTGTAGTGTAGTTGATGTATTTGGGAACAAGTACTGACAGACCAAGTTTCACGCTCATGGGTGCAGGTAACACATGGCTACAGTGTAAATATTTGTTCTTTCCTAAAAAAGTGACTTTTGTTTATTTTTGTTTTTAGATTTACTTTCATGGGATAAAGACTAAATGGGCAGTAAACATAAATCATACATGCTAATGTGCACTTTCCATAGCTCACCACTGAGGAACTGGTTTGTGAGATACATGGCAAATTATTTGTGTATGCAAGATATACATTTATACTGCTTTCCTAATTTGTGCATAGTCAAGCTATAAAACATGACCCTCTGCTTCATTGTTAAAATTATGACAGTTCTAGTGGTTTGCTTACCTCTGTGCAATCATGTTAAGCAGAGAGGTGCAGCAGTCAGCAGTGTGGATAAAACTGAGTGTAAGAAACACACCTGCTGCTTAGCAATGTGCCAACGAGTATAAATGCAATGAGAAAATATGTATTTATAATGCAATGACATAATTCTTTATTCTACATTCACTGTGCGTTACCTTAGCACAGTGTGCTTAAGCAGCTTTGCATGGGGGTAACCGCACCATTGAAGAGGTGTTCGTGTTGCTTGACACTGGTGTGAGATGCTAAACTACTTGCAAATACAGAGGACAAAAAGTGAAGGCCTTAATTGGGTTTTTTCACTTTTCTGTGTGGCGTGTGATTCTATTTTTGACCAGATTAAAGGTGTTAAAATATGCTATATAGGAAAGTGGTGAAATGGGGGGGGGCAGCAGGGGGAAGAACAAAGGGAAAGCAATATATGAATATGCAGGAGTGTAGCAGGAAAGATCCATAGCTATCCACTTCTTCAACAATGTTAACTGAAAATATGTGCAGACTATTAAATTAATCTGGACTATCACCTAATCAAAGAGGGTTGACAATAACATGATCATGTTGTATAGCCAGTTGGACTGAATCAAATGTTTGAAGAAGAAATGTATGCGATGTGGAGAGCTATGTATGTATTTTTTTTTTTTTTTTGTGGGACAGGTGCCCGTTTTTTTTAAATTCAGTACAAGAGGAATGTTGGGTAAAGGACACAGGTAGTTCTGGGTCAGGTAAATAGGGTAGGTAAGGAAGCAGATGCAAACAAACAGGAAAAACAAGACAAGACACAGCAATGGTGAGGGACACGGCAAGCTGGGGATGTCATGACTGGGGTTAGAGAAGGGAAAACAGATGCCCATACTGGTCAAACATGAAGACAATGATAATCTAGCATTCAGCCGCAGGACTGTCATCACTGTCCCCTTACTCTGCCAGCTGCTGGAGTGCTTGACATCTTCTCCATATAAGAGAACCATATAACCTTATAAGAGAACATCCTCTTCATCTGGTGCATGCATGTACAAATGGTGCTGTGCACAACCTTATGCACCAAGACTGGCAACTCCTGGTGGGTGATAAAATCCCCACTTCCACCAGTACTCCCAGAGGGTACCATAGCACCAGCTGCTAGGGCAGTGCTACCTGATGTGGAGGCCCAGTTAGTCCAGCGACAGGGGAGGCAGTACTGCCAAGTTGGGTCGCAGATGTACTGGGCTTCGGTGCAGGAGCAGGTGGAGTAGGGGGAGGCTGAGCCAGAGGGTATGGCCTTCCTCCCTGTGCTGTAAAGCATTTTGTAATTTGTCAGAGATGGATAACATTGAAGCATTTTAACAACACATAGAAAAAGAAAAAAAAGGAGAGACAAGGGTTGGGGTAAGAGGAAAAAAAAGAGATAATTAGTACCATCATATGTGGTATGCAATGCATTATAACAATAATTAAGTATATTTACTTTTACATTTAAGTATACTTTTAACAACTACAAACTCTAAGTATTGATTGCTCAAAGTAATCCTTGCAATGTGCATATACTGACAGAACCCACACTGTAAAAGTAGCCAACTCCAAATCCAGCTCCAGACAAGTGACAAGTGGAGTATCCATGCTTAATTTGCTACTACTGTATAGAAGATCAATATTTTAGCTAAAATAATAATATTGTGCTGCATACATACCCTTGCTTCCCTCCATCTCTCTAGATGCTCAGCATGGACCTTCCTATTCACAAGATGTCCTGATTAGCTATGGAAGGAAAATGAGAGAAAGAGTGAAGAGCATTATACATACCAGTCTTGACTATGTGCAGCTTTCTATCTGCTATAAATTCTCTTTATCTGTATACGTACACAACTGTGGGATATCAGCTGTCCTAAACTCATCTAGCCACTGGTTGATTGCATACAACTTGTTCCTTTTGAGTTCATTATAGTGATGTCTACACTGTTCTCCAGTGTGTGGAATGCCAGTTGCACTGGAGTCAGCCTTGGCCAGACTATTCCATGACTCAGACTTGTACTGGGAGCTGGTATAGTCCTCCTTGCATCAGCCTTCAGCTGTGGTGCTTTACAAGGAGTCCCATAAAGATTCTGGACTCCTCAATACCCCATCTCTGAGCCTTAAATTGGGCACCTTCCCTTCTAGCTCCAGACATGTCCAATCAGGGCAAATAATAGCACTTTCCCACCAGTGCATGTTATTGCATTTACTGCTAGTATTCAAACCTGAATAATAATACCAACTGTGTCTGTGCAACATTAAGCAAAGAGCAAAAGTACCAAACAGAGAGGAAAGCAGTTTACGAACTAAGAAATGTAATGTGAGAACTGGCATTAGTTTCTGGTTTGGATGCTACTGTGCCTGATAGTTGAGTTAACTTTGCAGACATATATTGGGGGTATACATTATATAACTTGACACATTTTTTGGCGTGATTCTACACACTAATAAAATTAATTTGTGCAATGTGAGATTCAAACCTATGCATTAGGCACAAAACATATTCTTCAACCTAGGTAATTTTCAGCCTTGTCACAGAAAAAGTGCTTGTTGAACATGCTTATTAATTATATATAAATACACATGACAGACTGAGGGGTTAACCAGATATGTGTGTGACCTGACAAGGTCTTGGTTTATACATTCACATGTGTATGAGTATCACTAAGTTATAAATTCCATCCAAGGCCAGAGAAGACAAATATAATTACCTAGACATAATATTCGGTATACCCTCAGTCACACATACAATTCATATGAGCTCCACTGCTAAACATACTTACTGTTATTTATAATTATGTTTGAATTTTTTATTTGCTGTTTAAAATTGAGTGGGCAAGCATTAATAAAACTGAGGATTATGCTAGATTAGAACCCAGACCCAGCTGTATTGCAGCCCTACACTTACACCTGCTAACACAAGGAGCAGTTAAGAAACAGCTGTATGTTTTCACATTCATTTTTAAGTATGTGTGCTAACCTCTTCACAACACCACTTAGAGTGTTTGTACAGCACCCAAAAATAGAGAATACAATGTATCCATTTTAAAATTGTTTACTGCCTGCTGTCTGCAGTTTCTTTGGACCTGCAGGTGTTGTGGAAGGTTGCTAACTGCCACACAGTAGCACATAGCGGGTTTGTGGGATGGAAAGCAAAAGATGCAATAATATATCCTTTTTGAAATCGATAATGTCTGCATCCTGTCTACTGGTGTTCTTTTAGCTTCATGTGCAGATCATTACTCCAGGTTTGCATGATAGTATGAAACATGCAAATGTGACAAACAAAGCTCACCTTGTTTTATCCTTGTGAACAGTGTTTATTATGTCTCATCCTTAAAAGGCAAATGTGGGACTTGAACCATGATCTTTAGACAGCATATACTGTGTGGATTACTGTGTTTATGAAATGTGCTACACACACAGGTGATTCACATGTGTAGTTTATGTACTGTTTATAGAAGTACATTACATGGTATTTATTGTATTTATCCATTTCCCTGTGTTTGCACTAAGCCAAGCTCCATTCAAATAGTGGTATTTATAAAAATAAAGAAAAAATAAACATGACCAAATAAATGTTAGTACACATGAAAGATTTTTACACAAGTCTGGATTTGAACTCTCACACCAATGAACCTAAAAACACATTTGCAGGAAGAATGAAAATCATTCTGCATGCAGTCAAGTCCCAAATCATCCACAGTATTAAGAAGACATGACACTTGTATACTTCTGAGTTGTTTGCACGTGTGTTAATTTCAGATGTAATGCAATGAGTGATCACACAACCATTTATGACTATTGTTTGTAACAATGCAACTCTGACTGTAGCCAAAGTGTGGGTGAGGTGCCACACAGGAGGGTTGTTAGGGGGGATTAGAGGAGACCTGCTCTCCACCCTTCACCTGATTCTGATGTATCTTTCTGTGCCATTCGACATATGTTTAGGGCTGTCATGGAGTCACAGGCATGTTCCAATAGGGCCTCCAAGGAAATGCTTAGGGTTGTAAATATGGTAGAGGCTGACGTGTGACTGCCTCCACCATGTTGCCGACTCAATTGATCAGATGAATGACACATTGGAATGGGTGGTGCTTGTGATGGAACATATGTTGGGAGGGGGACAGCATCCACATGGATGTAGATCAGCCACATCATTCAATATTAGCCAATGTGGCTGTGCCTGATCATGCTTCTGTAGTGGCACTACTTCCACTGCTCTGTCAGTGGTTGAGGTGTCCACACCCAGATATTGCAGGTCTTGAGGTCATGTTCCTGGGTGTACCCATGAAAAGGGCTCATCTAGGAGACATCAGTCACATTCAGGTAGCAGCTGTGCATCTGATTGTGGGTGTGGACATGCCAGGACAACGTCTGGCAGAGCCAGTTCTCGGAGTCAAGGATGATGACGATGAACTGTTACCTCTACCATGCATGGCTCACACCTGTTCAATATTCAAGCATGCAGAGCTAGCACAGAGCTTGGTTATGTTCTTGCAGGCACTCACACACTAGTTTCACCATGAGTGCCCACACATAACAGTTTCATGGGTCAATCGTGAGGCTTACAGCTCATTCTGTCTCACAGGCTATTTGATACTTTATCCAAACATCTGCCTGTTTCTCTTACTTACACACACTCACTACCTTTTGTGCTAGCCTAGGCCTCTTGTCCCTCCACCCAACATGCACAAACAACACCCTGTGTAAATAATGATGACTGTACCATATCATTATTTTCTATCTTTTGGATTCAGGGATACATAAGTCTTTTGTCTGATGCTCAAGGTGCATAACTGATATAGTGCTTAGTATATACGTTTTTGTAATGTTTTGAAAACTTCACTGCTTTCTTACATGTTTTTGTAATGTGTACATCCCTCCTCCCAAACTCTTAGGCCAACAAAGCTGGACCAAGCCATAAATGAAAGTGTGACAAAGCCAACAATGGGGAGAGGTTTTAAACACTGTGGTCTTACAAGCTTAGACAGATGATGGAATAACAGGTATTGCATTACTATTTTTATGTTTCTTCAGAGGGTATGAAGTCTGAAACTGAAATGTGTGTCATTATTTTCTAACTTCACTCTTTAATGATTTGCCATTGCAAACATATGAGGCCAAACTGTTGACATTTCTGTGAAAAAATGTACATTTTAGATGTAAGGTTTATTAGTTGATAGAGGACACATGCATTCCCATAAGTCAGTGCTGTCACATCTTAATGTAATTGCTGTAAAAATCACCCACCTTATACTTATAATATGCAAGGATATGCCATTCCTTTGTATTCTTAGACATTTATTTTTCTATTGCAGGTTCAACACTTATCTTGAAAATCCATCAGTTGCAAGAGTTTTAATTCAGGGCTGACTATAGGTTCATAGGTTCATAGGCTTATACTAGGCTATCTGCCCTAGGGCATTTATAAGCCTAGCCAGAGTGTGTTTGGCTTTTGCCACCCATTTTAAATGAATTTTGCTATGCCCTTTTTCGAGGTTAGTATACTGTGCCTCTGTCTAACAGTGACACAGAAGTGATACCCAGGGTAAACCTACTATCTCCCATCCACTCATCAAGATTCCTCTTGAAGAGAGTCAATGAGGGACTCTGCCTAACCTGGACTGGGATTTTATTCCAGAGTGAAGGGAGCCTCTGGGTTATGAATCTGTCCCACCAGCATGTCCTACTTATTTCAGTGCTGAGGTTCAAGTCTCTCGAGTGCGTAGCTCGATGGGATTTGGATTTTCTGAGGTGCAGCATGTCCATTAATTCCGGGTTGGACATGGCTTTATACATCAGGCACAGATCGCCTCTGAGCAGGCGGTATGCCATTGAGTAGAGCTGGAGTTTCTTTAACAGGGCAGCATATGGCATCTGTTTGAGCCCTTTGATCTTCTTGGTGAGGTACTTTTGGGGTCTTTCCAGTTGCTGCAGGTGTCTGGTAAGGCACATCCCAAAAGGGGCATTGTACTCAATTATGGGCCTGATGAGGGATGAGTAAAGAGGCACGATGACCTCCCCTGATCTAGATGTGAATCCCTTCATGATTAGGTGGGCTATATAAAATGTTTTTCTAACCACTTTGGCCACGTGGTTGTCAAATGAGAGATTGCTATCAACTTGGGTCCCCAGGTCCCTAATTACTTCTTCCGTACTTAATGGATTGCCACCTATGTGGTAATTTGTGGGCACTTTGTTTTGCCAAAGGGGATGACTATACACTTTTTGGCATTTAGCTTGAGGCCATGGCTCTGGCACCAGTTGTCTGTTTCTATGAGGCCCTTTTGTAGGATGCTTGTGTCGGCTGGAGAGTCTATTATGGTGCCCAGTTTGCAGTCATCTGCGAACTTGGTCAGCCACAGTCCTTCCATGTTAGCCTGTACCTCCGAGAAATATATACCGAACAAGAGAGGTCCCAGGACTGAGCCTTGTGGGATGCCACTTGTAACTGGTTTGGAGTCTGACATGGCTCCAGCAATTCTAACCCTGTGGGTTCTGTCCTTGAGCCAGTTTGCAACCCATCTAGTTACATAGGGGTTTATATTTAAGCTGGTGAGCTTATCTATAATGCCCGAGTGGGGTATTGTATCGAAGGCTTTTGCAAGGTCCAGGTAGGCTGTGTGGACCACCTTCCCCTCGTCAATGGCCTTGGTGACTGTTTCAATGAAATTGACCAGGTTTAAGAGGCAGGATCTGCCCTTAACAAAGCCGAACTGGGTAGGATCCAGTGTCTGTAGGTCCCCAATATCTTTATTTATGAGGTCCATGATGATCCTTTCCATAGCTTTGCAGACCAAGCTAGTCAAGCTTATGGGGCGATAGTTTCTAGGATCCGTTGAGGCACCACCTTTGTGGAGAGGGACCACTGTTGCTGTATGCCACTCTTTGGGTACATATCCTGTAGTAAGGCTGAGATTGAACAGTAGTTTTATGTTTGGGTTTAGTTCTTCTTGGAGTTCATGTAGGGCAGCCGGTACCGTCTGGTCCCATTGATGCTGTGTTTTTTGCTTTGGAGAGGGCGGCTCTTACCTGAGCATCTGACATGTCAGGGGGCAGCATTCTGCTGGGATAGATATTTGCCCTTTTGGTGGGGAAGGGGGGGAGAAGTTTGCGCTGAACCTGTCAGCTAGGATGTTGGCAATGTCTGTGGGTTCGGTGTATTTTTTGTCATTTTGGACCAATTCTGAGCATATCTGGGAATTCCCACCCAGGTTCCTAACATAACTAAAGAAAGCCTTGTGATTATCCTTAGTGTCCTGTGCAATTTTCTCTCGAAGCTGGCCTTAGACAATTTTATGAGTGCCCGTAGTTTTTTGCTAATACTGATCAGAGATGCCGTCCCTTTTTGGGATTTTGCTCTATCATGTAGCAGCTTCCTCCGTCTATTGTATAGTTTGTTTATGGTTGGGGTCCACCAGACACGACGCCTAACTTTGGAGGATTGGGTCTTGGTTTTATTTGGGATTGCATGATCCATGCATTCCTGAAGGTGTTTATAGACTGCGTTTATAAAGGATTCTGTGGTCTGGGCCGTATTTTCCACAGGCCCGGGGGCTTTGAAGGATTCCACCTTGGTTTTGAGGAGTGTGAAATTTGCTTTAGAGAAGTTTTTCACTGTGATTTTCTGGGCAGGGGCTGGGGTCGGGATGTGAGATTAGTTTATGGTCTGATCTTACCAGTGAGGGATACACTTCTGGTCTGGAGCGTAGAGTCCCCATGTTAGTGATGATCAGGTCCAGTATGTTTTCCCCTCTTGTGGGAGTGGCAACAAGTTGTTCCATAGCATTTGAGCTTATAAATTCTAGGAACCTTTGGGCTAGGGTGTTGGAGCTAGAGTAATGCTCCCAGTCTATGTTAGGGTAGTTGAAGTCGCCCAATATAATGGTGTTTGGAGAGACCTTCATATTTTCCAGTGTTCTCAGGAAGGCTGAGTGGGGTTCCTGGGTTTAGGAGGGTGGTCTGTAGCAGGCTATAAACTGGAAGGCAGTTTTACCCACTGTTAGTTGCACATGGATAGCCTCTGATGCTTCGTGCTGTGCCACCAACCTGGAGGTGTGGGTAACTTTGACGAATATTGATACTCCCCCTCCTTTTGTGGTTCGGTCCATGTTTTGGGGCCAAAAAACATGGTATGAGGTATAACCTGGTAGTGCTGGGGTGCTCTCAGGAGCCTTGAACCAGGTTTCTGTTACTGCACAGATATCGATGTTCTCCATGCTAAGGAGAGTTTTGAGTGCGTGCATCTTGAGGTTTAGACTTCTGGCGTTGAGTAGCATTACTCTTAGTTTCTTATCCCTTGTGATACCTATGGAGGTGGGTTTGTCTTTTGAGCCTTGCGTAAAAAAGGCACTATGGGGTGGCAAGAGCTTTTGCCAATATCTGAAAGCCCAGGGGTGACAGGTGCAAGCCGTCCCTAGCGAAGCATCGTGGCTTGTCGAGCATGTCATCCCAGGCAGACAGGCATTGGATCCCCTTTGAATGACACCAACACTTAAGCCAATTGTTGAAATTGATCATCTTGTCTTCATATTGTGGCATCATTCTTGGTGAGGGTAAGATGCTACTCAAGGTCAGGGTCATACCGGCCTGGGCTACATGCTCAGAGAGCTCCTCTATGTCTCTTTTCATGTAGTCCAGGGAGGTATGTCTCAGGTCATTCACACCAGCATGGACAATGACTGAGTCATATTTGTATTTGCCTTGGAGTGACCTGAGTGCTTGTGTTATGTGACTGATGCTAGCAGTACACAGCCATTACATGGGTAAATAAAGGTTGTGGGTTTTGCCTGGCATCAATGTTACTGTATGTATGTGTACAGGATGAAGGTTTGAGTCTCTTAGGTGGTAATTGTGTGTCTATCTGTTGCCTCTTAGTCAGTGCAAGGGCATATTGTGCAAGTTTATGCCTGCCTACACCCACAGCAGCTGTTGGTTCCCCCTCTAACTCCTCACCTGCATGTGGATGTGAATATGATGACCTTCGCAGTGGTGGTAGGATGTGTGGTTCTTCCCCTTGCTGTTCCTGCTGAAGCTTTTATTTCAGCATAATGTTATGAAGCATTGTACAGACTATGAATATTTCAACACATGTAAGAAGATTGTACTGCAGGGCTCCCTTCAGATGTATCTCGGCACTGGAACCACAACTTCAGCAGCCCAAACACATGCTCTGTGTTATTTCTTGTTTGAGTATGTGCCTCATTATTGCATTCTTCAGTTGGTCTGTGTGCATTTTTAATGGGCGTCATCAGCCATGCTTCCAGTTCATAACCTGCATCTTCCAATAAATGACCCTGTGGGATATCCCTCTTAGTAAACATCTCATATATTTGATGGTTGTGCCAGATATGTGAGTTGTGGTAACTGCCTGTTTGCAGGAATACACATTCAGGATGATTTCCTTAGCATTATACATGACCTGGCAGTTAATGTAGTGGTACCCCCTTCTATTTATGTACACCATTCCCTGTTCCCCAGGTGGTGCTTTGATTTGTACATTTGTACAGTCCATGGCACCCAGGATTTCAGGGTAGTGTGCTACAAGGTAGAACTGCTGCATAATTCTGGCTCTGTCCTCAGGTGTACGGGGAAAATATATGCACGCACTAGCATATTGTAGCATAGCATTCAGGAATTGATGGAGGATCCTGGATGCTGATGCCTGTGACACCCCCAGCATGTCCTCTGTTGGTCTCTGAAAGGCTCCTTTAGCTAAAATTCTAAGTGTTACACAATATCTTAGTCTCCACTGGGACTGATTCCCCTCAGTTTGCCCTTGCTCTCAGTTGAGGACGACATAGGTTGCAGAGTTCCTGTACTGTGTCTTTCTGTCTACTCTGTAGTGCTCTACAATTTCCATCTCATGCAGATTGTGAAAAGTTAAACAAGTTCTAAAACCCCTTCTCCTCATATCTCTCAACCTCTCAGTGCAAGAAATCTGGACAAAGTCAAAAATTATGGAGGGCGAGGCCAAAAAATAGGGACAAATATATTGTTCCTATAAACTTAGAAAGTTACTAGAATGACAGGTTTTGCCTAATAATTTTTTTTCTGAAGCATATGAAGTGTAAATGTTTCCCATTATTCAGTGTTATATAGTAACTTCAGTCTTGAATGATTTGCCAGAAAACCACACATTTTATGAGGAACAGACCAAAATATGAGGCAGGGGTTAAACTCAGCCCAGCTAACCTTAAGAAAAAATAGCTTGAAATTAATTGACTTGGTTTAGGCCATAAAGATGTTATTTCACAGCTCTGAATGCAGCCAGAGATGCAATGTCTGGGATGATATCTTACTCTTATTGTCCTTATTGGTGCACTAACTGCTACCCTGGAGTGCCAGAGAAAGACCTTTAGTCTCTGCAGGAAGGGTGGAAATATTGGAATTGTTTTACAGTCTCCAGATGCTTAACTAAACTTTGGCAAAGCTCTATATGTGAATTGTGACACATTTGTGGCAGATCCTGGTTCAAGTTTCTAGTGAGGGGGTAATGTGGAAACCACAGAGTCAGGTGACCAGATGTGATGTCATTTTGTAGCCAGCACTAAAAATTGTATTTAGATATTTAGATATTAGTGAGAGATGAGTCAGCAGCACTCAGCACTCTATTATTGGAACTGACAACAAAGACACTCATCCAGTTCATTTTACCTTGCTCTAGCAAGTAAGTAGGGAACAGTAATTCTTCAGTCAGTTAGGAAAATATAGGAAAATGTAATGAAATTAGTTAAATATTACTTTTCTGTATCTGTCTGAATTTTTCTATCTGTGTTGTTTCTATATTTTCTGTGAACTGAAACTCTGGACTTTATTGTGAATAGATATTCAGTATTGTCTTATTTAATTTTTATTAAATATATCTAACCCTTTCATTGTGGCTGGACTTTTAGAAAATCTTTTAACCTTTGACAGCACTTGCATTTATTTAGTGGCACAGTGGCTTCACATTCCTGAAAGTTTTGTTACTTGGTCAAACATTACCATTTGTATACATATTCATTTTACTAAGTATAATTGGGGACCCTGTAACAGCCTTAGAGTAGCTAGCTTTGGGGATATTCTGGTGGCAGTATCTACCTCATAGTCTGGGTGGAGGTGGCACAGTGGGCAAATCTGTGTTAGCCTTTCCCAGGTGTGTGTGTGTGTGTGTGTGTGTGTGTGTGTGTGTGTGTGTGTGTGTGTGTGTGTGTGTGTGTGTGTGTGTGTCTGTGTGTGTGTATATGTGTGAAAAATCAAATCTCAAATA